>NC_089495.1:86657454-86960485 GCF_036850765.1 Saccopteryx bilineata | reverse complement strand
CCTGAAACCTATCTATTCTTATTAACCAATGTACACATTAAATATAATTTTTAAATAAAAATAAATAAAAATGAGATAACCTTATTGCCCAAGTTCACAATTTGTCTACAACATTTTGACTCTTATTGTTTGACTAAACAAACTTATTCAGTGTAAGTATAAATAGTAATTTTTCTGAAAAAAAAACACATCTTGCATGAAATAGACTAAAACTGTGTAATTTTTTTTTAATTGAAAGAGAGGCAGGGAGATAGAGAGACAGACAGGAACATCGAACTGCTCCTGTTTTTGCCCTGATTGGGGAATGGTATGAGCAACCCTTGTGCTCCAACCAAATGAGCCATCTGGTCAGGGTTTAATTTTCATTATGAAACAGAGAGAAAAAGGGAGAGAGAAGGGAGAAGTAAGAATATAATTTTGTTTTTCCACTCATTCATGCATTTTTTGGTTGCTTCCCATGTGCGCACTGACTGGGGATTGAACCCACAACCTTGGTTTGGAACAAAACTCTTAATCAACTGAGCTAACAGAACAGGGCCAAAACTGTGTGACTTTAAGCAAATTTAAGAAATATTATTATTTCCCTGTTATTTTAGATGAGTGTATTCACTTTTATTAAGAAAGAATACTATTTAATGCAAAATATTATTAAAAATGACTTTGAAATGTGGAGTTTGGTATTATGTGACTTAACTTTGATTATTCAAGTAATAGAGCAATATAGACAACTTGTTGCAAAAACAATATGCACTGTCATTTTCAAAATAAGCCTTTATAAACATTTCTTTAGTTGTAATTAACATTTAATATCCATGGTTCTACCATGGATAATAGATTTGAAACTTGTCTTTAAAAAGACTTTGATTTGAAAAGGAATATGCAATAGAAGATTTAATAGAGTAAGATTCAACAAGCAAATGCATGTTGAAATAATTCCATGCTTCATTTATGCCTGTAACAGATGCATCCAAATGATAGGAGTGAAAGTCTCTGAACACTGTTTTGACATTAAAGAGCAACAGATTCAGTTACAACGTGTTAATTTGTTTCCAATTTTGCTTCTTTGTTGTTTGTCTTAGACTGAAATGACTGAATGATCCTAAACTTGCAAAATTACTGAATATGCTTTCTCTTATATTTGTAAGAAAGAGTCTTTTACAGCATGAATGCACATTATTACTGAGTGATACTGTGACCACTTTTAATTTTATACACAGTAGCCTTTACATAAACAATTAGGTTTCAATTAAAATCGTCATATCAGTTCCTTTAAATGCTTCTATGTTAAAGAAAAAATACTGTGGCTCCCAAATATTATACCAACAAACAAGTATACAGTGGCTGCAGTGGCTGCTATTTTATTGTCGATTAACAGATCAAGCAATGCAAAATTCCTCTTTAACTGTGCCATATATATATATATAGTAAGTTACTATCTTTTAGAACTTTCATGACTGACTAGGGAAATGGTACTGTATGTTAATCACATCAAGAAGAACATTTTACCTTTGTATTTAAGTATCACTACAGAAAGAAATGTTTCATCTCTTACTGGAGAGGCTGCAAATCCTTTGCTCTTCTGTGCTTTGAGAACTAGGTCACACTGGTAATCAATATTCATATATTTGCTTTTGTTCACTTATACATGTGATCTTCCATTTCCAGAAATATTGGGTTAGGTTGTTTAGAGAAACTTTCCTGCTGAGAATAATTAGGAAAGTTGGATCACATATATTTTATAGTTTTCTTTGAAAGAATCTAGGGCTGACAAGTTACTCAGCCAAATTCTAAGAAATTATTAGTGCCCAAAGAGCAAAAGAGACTAAAAGTGTTTTGGTCTTAAGTGTATATCTTTACTTATCTTTTGTTGCAGAAGAAAGGTAAAAAAAAAGTTTCAGAGTACAGTGGTCTAATAGAGGAACCACTACACCAAGATTATCACTAAGGGTTAAAAGTACAATATAATCTGAGAGAAAAATGAAAGTCAAGATTTCAAAAGTTTTTGGGATCAAGGGGCAAGTAAGCCTTCACTTGACTTGAGGTGATTCCAGACTGGCTATATCTCCAGGTAATTGGTCAAAGCAAATTTTAAATCTCTCAGAGAAGAATAACCACATCCATGTTTCTACATTGTTCCACAATTAAATACACACACACACACACACACACACACACACACACACACGTAGGGATTATTGGCACACTAGAAAATTTGACTCCATAATGTAGAGCCATTAGTAAAAGGAAAGAACTCATGAAAGAGACAAAGTCAAATATTAAGAAACCCCATGGATCCCTGAAACTATACTATAAAGAAATGTCATGCTTTCATCATCTTATTGATACCACAGAAAATAATGACAAATCTTAGAAAAACCTGAGGAGTGAGGGATAATAAAAACTTAAGAAATAAACAATTGTTACAGTGGTTACAGTGTCTACTGACTTGAAATAACAGTGAGCAGTGGATAACATCTTTCATGTGTTCAAAAATAAATTAGTGCCTCACTAGAATTTTTAATCCAGTGAAAATATCCTTTAAGTATTTAAGTAATAAAAGTCATTTCAGCCTCCAGCTACAAAAAAAAAATTAACCTCAAATTAAGAAATTTTACACCGAGGTAGATTAGGCCCTGCTGAGGATATGGCCAGAGGCTCTTTCAGTGTGTGAGCCTAACAGGCAGAGGGCAGGCAGAGGCAGGAAGAGGCGAATCATAGGGTGCCTTGTGACTTCTGCTGACCTACCTGCTCCTGGTCTCAGTGCTGGTATATCAGCCTTGGTGCACACCTTGTTCCTTCCCACCTGCCCCCAGGCCCAGCAGAGGCAGACACAAACTGGGGAACACTTCTAGCTCCAAATAGGTTGCCCAGGGCCAATCACAGGCAGTATCTTATATTGGCCTGTACCAGAATCTCTCCTAAGAGACCCAAAACCAACATACCCAGTGGCCAGCTTCAGACAACATCAGAGCAGGTTCCAATTTGCTTCTCAAGCAGCATATCCAAAAAGAGAGCTCGAGAGCCACCAAGCCCAGCTGAGTCGAATTCAGCTTCCTATGGTCAGCACCTGCACAGCAGCTTGCATGCTTTATCCAGGGCAGAGCCTCACAGTCAGCCAGCCTAAGGGCCAATTCCATGCACAGTGAGAATACAGCCATCAAGACTACATTAAAACAGGAGGGCCCACATAACCCACACAAAGGGAATTACTGGAGCACCAAGCTCAGGTGATCAAGGAAACTGCATCACTGGACCCCACAGAACACCTACTACATAATGCTACCCCACAAAGGCTGAGACTCATAGCAGATCTAATATATCGAAATAAACAAAAAGATGCAGCCAAGTTGTGGAGAGAAAGAAAGTGGCCCCAAACAATAGAACAGGAGAAATCTCCAGAAAAAGAACCAAATTAAATAGGAGTAAGCAATTAATCAGATGTAGAGTTCAAACTAAGGGTTATAATAATGCTCAACAGCTTGAAAAGGACATAGAAACCGTAAAAGAACAGTCATAAAAGAAGAATATAATCTCTGATATAAAAAATACACAGAAGAATAAACAGTGGGTTGGATGAAGCCGAGGATTGATTCAGTGATTTAGAAAACAAGGTAGAAAAACAAAAAACAAAAAAAAACCCAGCCAGTCAGAGAATAAAAATGAAAAGTGAATTAAAAAAAATAAGTACAGTTTAAGGGCCCTATTAAGCAACATGAAGTGTAACAACATCTGTATCACTTGAGTACCAGAAGAAGAGGAGAGAGAGCAAGGGATCATAATCCTTTTTAAAAAATAATGGCCAAAAACTTACATGAACTAGTGAAGGAAAAATATACACAAGTTCAAGAACCACAGAGAGTCCCAAACCGATAGATCCATAAAGGCCTGCACCAAGACAAACCAAATTTAAATGGCAAAGTTTAAAGACAAAAAGAGACTTTAAAATCAGCAAAAGGAAAGCATTTAGTGACCTACAAGGGAACTGCCATAACTCTTCCAGCTGATTTCTCGACACAAACATTTCAGGTTATAAGGGACTGGCATGAAATATTCAAACAGATAAAAAGCAAAGACCTACGACTAAACTTTATTACCCAGCAAGAATATAATTTAAAATTGAAGAAGAAACATATTATTTAGACTCCATGTCTTTGTGTGTTTTTCAGGCTTTATTCTTGTGATTGATTTGTAGTTTTATACCATTTTGAGCAGAAAAAATACTTGATATTATATCAAAGAGCTTTCTAGAGAAGGAAAAGCTAAAGGCACTTGTTACCATCAAAGCAATATTGCAAGATATATTAAAGGGCCTGCTTCAGGAATAAAAAGAAGAAGAGAATAAAAAAGCAAAGGGACATAGTCACAGGAATAAAATTATGATAAACATATACCTGTCAATAATAATTTTAAAAGTAAATGGCTTAAATGCTCCAATCAAAAGACATAGGGTAGCTGAATGGATAAGAAGAGAATACCCATATATATACTGTTTACATGAGGTATAACTTGAAATGAAAGATACACACAGACTAAAAGTAAAATGATTTAAAGAGATATTTTAGGCAAATGGAGATATTAAAAAAAGTTGGAGTAGCAATACTTGTATCTGACAAAATGGACTTTAAATCAAAGGCTATAGTAAGAGACATAATGATAAAGGGAAGAATCCAACAAGAAGATATATCCCTTATAAACCAAAATAGGAGCATTTTAATATGTAAAAAAATGTTGATAGACAAAAAGGGAGAAGTCAATAATACAGTAATATAGTCATAGTAGTGATTTTATCACTGGGATCAGTGGATAGATCTTCCAGTCAGAAAATCAATAAGGAAAAGATGGTCTTAAATTACACACTAGATCAGCTGGATTTAATTGATATACCTTCAGAGCATTTCACCCCAGAGCAGCAGAATATACGTTATTTTTAAGTGCACATGGAACATTTTATATAGAGCACATGTTAGGACACAAAACAAGTCTAAATAAACATCAGAAGATTGATATAATATCAAGTATTTTTTCTGCTCAAAATGGTAAAAATCTACAAATCAATCACAAGAATAAAGCCTGAAAAACATGCAAAGACATGGGGTCTAAATAATATGTTACTAAACAAAGAATGGTTTAACAATGAGACTAAAGAAGAAATCAAAAGATACTGGGAAACAAATGAAAATAAGAACAAAACAACCCAAAATATATGTGACAAGGGAAATTTATGGAATTACAGTCCTATTTCTTGAAATAAAAAAAAAATGTGGATTAAAAATCTAACTTTATATTTAAAGAAACTAATAAAATAAGAGCAAACAAAGCTCAAAGTGAATAAAAAGAAAGAAGTAATAAAAGTCAGAACATAAATAAATGAAATAGAGTCCAAAAAACAACAAAAATGATCAATAAAACTAAGGACTGTTTTTTAGAAAAGATAAACAGTACTTATAACCTTTAACAAGATTCATTAATAAAAAAGAAACAAGACTTAAGTAAATAAAATTGGAAATGAAACAGGAGAAGAAACAACTGACACCAAAAAATAGAAATGAATATAAGAAAATATTATGAACAAATACACCAATATATTGGACAATCTGAATAAAATGGACAAATTCCTAAAAATTATATATATATATATATATATATATATATATATATATATATATATATATATATAATTTTCCAAAAATGAGTCAAAAGAATCAGAGTATCTAAATGGACAAATTATAACTAGTAAAATTAATGCAGTAATAAAAAAAAAAAACTGCCAACAAACAAAAGACCTGGACTGGATGGCTTCATAGGTAAATTTTAGTAAACATTCAGAGAACTAACATATATCTTTCTCAAACTATTTCAGTCATTTCAAGAGGAAAGAAGCTTAGTAAGCTCATTTTATCCAGCCAGCATTATTCTAATTCCAAAAACAGATAAAGACACTACAAAAAAAGAAAATTATAGGCCAATATTCCTAATAAACATACATGCTGAATCCCTCAACAAAATATTAGCAAATCAGATTCAGCAATATATTAAAAAGATCATACACCATGATCAAATGGGATTTATTCTGAGGATGCAAGGTTGGTAACACATACATTGATCATGGATAGGAAGAATTAACATCTTTAAAATGCCCATACTACCCAAAGCCATCTATAGATTCAACACAAATTCTGTCAAGATAACAATGGCATACTTCACAAAACTAGAACAATATCCCAAAAATATATGTGGAACCACAAAAGATTCTTAATAGCAATAGTAATCTTGAGAATGAAGCACAAAGTTGAAAGAAACAGGCTACCTGATATCAAACTATACTACAAGGCCATAGTGCTCAAAACAGCATGGTACTGGCATAAAAACAGTCATAGAGATCAATGGGACAGAATAGAGAGACCAGAAATAAACCCACACATTTATGGATAATTGATATTTGACAAAGGATTCAAGAACATACAATCAGGTAAAGATAATCTATTCAGTAAATGGAATTGGGAAACTTGGATAGATTCAGGCAAAAAAAAAAAAAAAGAAACTCAACCACCTTATTAAACCATGCACAAGAAGAAACTCAAAATGGATTGAAGATTTCAATGTTGTTCTTGAAACCATAAAAGTCCTAAAAGAAAACATAAGCATCTGGGACATTTCTCAAAGCAATATTTTTTTCTGATATATCTCTTTGGGCAAGGTAAAAAAGATACAGGTTTAAATGTGACTATATCATACTAAAAAAAATATTTACAACAAAGAAAATAATCAACAAAATGAAAAGACAACCTACTGAATAGGAGCACATATTTGCTGATACATCTGATAAGAAGTTAATATCCAAAATTTATAAATACCTTATAAAACTGAACACCAAAAGAAAACACCAGACAATCCAATTAAGAAATGGGTAAAGGACCTGAATAGATACTTCTCCAAAGAGGACATACAGGTGGCACATGAAAAGATTCTGAAAGTCAGAAATCATCAGAGAAACACCAATTTAAATCATAAAGAGATATTACTTAATACTCATCAGAATTACTATTATCAAGAAATCCACATAAAACGTGTTGGCAATGTGGAGAAAAGGAAACCCTCATGCACTATTGGAGGGAATACAGACTGGTGCAGCCACTGTATAAAGCAGTATGGTGTTACTTCAAAAAAGTAGAAATGTGACTGCCTTATAAACCAGCAATTCCACTTCTGCAAATTTATCCAAAGAAACCCAAAACACTAATTTGAAATAATATATGCACCACTGAGTTTATTGCAGCATTGTTTACAATAGCTAAAATTTGGAAACAGCCCAAGTACCCATCAATAGGTAAGTGGATAAAAAAGCTGTGGTATATTCACAAAATGGAATACTACTCAGTCATGAAAAAGAAGGAAATCTTACCCTTTGCAACAGTATGAATAGACCTGGAATGTATTATGCTAAGTGAAATAAGCCAGTCAGAGAAAGACAAGTACCATACGATTTCACTTATATGTGGAATCTAATGAACAAATGAACTAACTAGAAAAATAGGGAGAGATTTGTGAGCAGGCTGACAGCTGTCAAAGGAGGCTGTTTGGAGGAAGTGGAGACAACAAAAAAGGACAAAAGGAAAAGAGAAAAAACTCTTGGACATGGACCACAGTTTGGTGGTTACTGGGAGGATGATGGGGGTAGAGGAGGGTAAGGGGGAAAAATGGCAATGAACAAAGGGTTGATTTGGGATAATGAGCACACAATACAGCAGGGGTCCCCAAACTACGGCCTGCGGGCCTCATGCGGCCCCCTGAGGCCATTTATCCGGCCCCCGCCGCACTTCCTGAAGGGGCACCTCTTTCATTGGTGGTCAGTGAGAGGAGCATAGTTCTCATTGAAATACTGGTCAGTTTATTGATTTAAATTTACTTGTTCTTTATTTTAAATATTGGATTTGTTCCTGTTTTGTTTTTTTTTTACTTTAAAATAAGATATGTGCAGTATGCATAGGGATTTGTTCATAGTTTTTTTTTTATAGTCCGGCCCTCCAACGGTCTGAGGGACAGTGAACTGGCCCCCTATATAAAAAGTTTGGGGACCCCTGCAATACAGTGTACAGAATTGGTTTTGTAGAATCCTGAATCCTGCAAAATTTTGTTAACCAGTTTCTCCCCATTAAAAAAAAAGAGCCTGACCAGGAGGTGGCACAGTGGATAGAGTGTCGGACTGGGATGTTGAGGACCTAGGTTCGAAACCTTGAGGTTACCAGCTTGAGTGTGGGCTCATCTGGTTTGAGCAAGGCTCACCAGCTTGAGCCCAAGGTCGCTGGCTTGAGCAAAGGAGTTATTCGGTCTGCTGTAGTCCTCCAGTCAAGGCACAGATGAGAAAGCAGTCAATGAACAACTAAGGTGCCACAACAAAGAATTGATGCTTCTCATCTATCTCCTTTCCCGTCTGTCTGTCCCTATCTGTCCCTCTCTCTGTCTCTGTTACACACACACACACACACACACACACACATACACACACAAAAAAGAAATTTTACATTAAAATTTTATATAGTTAAGTAATATTATTGAATGCAAATATACTAAATGTTCTGATTAAAAGAAAATAATTTTCATTTTATATACACAAAATAGAAAAAGGTGAATCAGGTGATGTAAGATGGCATACAAAAACTAACAAAGGAAAAGAAATCCATTGTTTCTATACATGGTGAACATTGAGATTCTTGACCTACGACCTTATCAAAGAAATGACTTGGTTCCCTTGTTGCTGTAAATATTGTCACCCTAAAGTTTTTAATTCTCAATAGCTTTAAGGATAGCTTCAGCTTCAAAAATTAACCTCATGCAAGATCAGAGCTTCCTCAACCAAACATACTAGGTAACTGACTGAGACAGATTTTAAATCCCAGAAAAATTTAGCATGAATTGAGTCATTTCATCTCCAGGGCTACATCGGGGGTTCCTTGAAAGTTATAGGCCTGTACCATTGTTCAACTTCTCCTTCTGATCAGTCTAGTCCACCTATACACTTCATAGGGCAGTGTCTTCTGGGAATTATAGAAATGAGAAAATTGAATGTAGCAAAAACATGCAAACTAGATGATGGAGAACCAAAATACCTCAAAACACACATAATTCCAAAAAAGAGTCAAAAGATTCTTCAGAGTGGAAGATTTTAACTAAATCTGCAGCTTTATCTAGTTATTTAAATCCTACATAAAATCCTACAGGATAGAAAAAGAAAGAATGCTACTTACATGATTTTCTAAGGTGAAAAACAAAATTAACCTAGAAATTAGTAGGAGAAAAACCACAACTACATGTAAAATAGACAGCACACTCTTAAATAACCCATGCAATAAAGAGGAAATCACAGAAAAATTTAATAAAGCAAGAAAATCATTAACATAAATATCAAGGTAATTATTTACCTCAGTGAGGTCAGGAGATTATCGATGTGATGAGGAAGTGGCATGCTTAAATCTTATTGCTGCAGAAGACATTTCTTGATAGAATTGGCAGTTATATTAGTATTCATTTCTTTTTCTTTTTCTTGTTTTTCAGAGACAGAGAGAGAGTCAGAGAGAAGGATAGGTAGGGACAGACAAGAACGGAGAGAGATGAGAAGCATCAATCATCAGTTTTTTGTTGCGACACTTTAGTTGTTCATTGATTGCTTTCTCATATGTGCCTTCACTGTGGGCCTTCAGCAGACCGAGTAACCCCTTGCTCAAGCCAGTGACCTTGGGTCCAAACTGGTGAGCTTTGCTCAAACCAGATGAGCCTGCGCTCAAGCTGTTGACTTCAGGGTCTTGAACCTGGGTCCTCCGCATCCCAGTCTGACACTCTATCCACTGCGCTACCACCTGGTCAGGCTAGTATTTATTTCTTAAGTATTTATCATATTCTATATTATTTCTACTGTAGTTGCATATGTTTTATATGTATTATATTCAAAAATACTAAGATGTAAAGAATTTGTAATCAAACATCAAAAATATTAATTGAAAATTTAAAAAAAATTATTGTAAATATTATGATGAAATTAAGAATTAAATAGTCTGAAATTGAGAAAAAACTGGAAAGGTTAGTGAATAGTACAATTTTCACATGGGTATTTGGCACTATGAATATGGATACAGAAAGCTACCTTTTTATGAGCTATAATATTTGAACCTAAGAAAACTTGTCCCCAAACCAGCCTTACTTCCTGGAATTTCAAAAAATCTCAGCTAATCAGCAGGTTCCTATAAATACTGTCAGGTATACAAGTGCATTATATGCCTTCCTGATACAAAACAACACATCTGGGAAATCATATATTGCAGAAACTCCCTGATCATATAGGTCCAATTTACTGATCACTGCCATTTTACTTAAATTGAGTCAAATTTATTAAGGCTCTTACTTTTACTTATTGGAAATGTTTTAGAAACATTAATGTTGTAATTTAATTAAAGAGTGAATTTTTAAATAATTCAAGACTACGATACTATCTTTAAAAGAGCTTCCCTGTCATAGCCCTTTAGCATAAATGCACTATGGCATCGTTTTAGTGAAGGGCTAAAACACCAAGCCTTACCTCTTCTACCTAGTGAAAAGAATTTAAGTGGAAAATGCATTTCACTTAAATAAAAAAATCATTCATTTAATATTTTCTTATGGCTGAGTAATATTTCATTATACATCTTCTTTACCCAATGATCTGTGGAAGAGCACTTTGGTTGTTTCCATGTCTTGCCCACTGTGAATAATTCTTCAATTAACATAAGGTTCATATATTTTATGAATAAATATTTTTAAAAGCTTGGGATTGATACACAGAAGAGGGATTTCTGGGTCATATGGTAACTCTATTCTTTATTTTTTGTTGTCGATAGTGACTGTACCAATTTATATTCCAAAGAGCAGTATGGGAGGGCTTGCCCTTATCCTCTACAACTTTCCCAAAACTTACTGTCTTATTGATAAAGGCCTTTCTAAAAGGTGTAAGTATCTAATTTTGGTTTTGATTTATATTTACCTAATAGCTAGTGAAGCTGAGAATCTTTTCTTATGTCTGTTGGCTATTTTTTTTTTTTTGCAACAACATGGATGAGTCTTGAGAATATTGTGCTAAGTAAAATGTGCCATTTTGAGAAAGTCAAGAACTGTATGATGTCATTCATGTTGGATATAAAACTAAGAAGCAACAAATGAACAAATAAGACAGACAAAAACTCAGACACATGCTGCAAACGAGCGCGTCTCGTTATTGTCCAGGTCCTGAGTGAGAATGGTGTGGAATGGAGAAATAAACTCAGAGAAAACAAGTACGGGATCGGAGATCTCTACCAGCTGATGGCAAGCTAGAGCAAAAGCAAAGCCCCAGTCTGTTTTATTATATAGTGCAGAGTCATATGCAAATAAGAAAGTCTCCCATGCAAAGTTACATATCTGAGGCATAAACAGGAATCCTCTTAAGGCACAAACAGGAATCCCCCAGCATGCATAACTAAAATCAACAGTTGAACAAATAAAGGGTGGGTGAGAGGAAAGGCATGCAAATTCCCTCTAGCAATTTAAGCAAGTGAGGTGGGGGGATGGGATGAATAGAAACAATCAGCATCACAGCTAACAAGGAGGTGTGGGGAGACTTTAGCTTAAGCCTTAAACTGCGAGGACTTTGTCAGCTTGCAGTCTCCTACAGACACGGAGAACAGTATGATGGTTCCTACAGGGAAACGGGAGTGGGAAGAAGGCAGAAAAGGATAAAGGGGGGCCAAATATATAGTGATGGAAGGAGACTTGACTTTGGGTGGTGATCACACAATGCAATATATAGATGATGTATTATAGAATTGTACACTTGAAACCTTTATAGTTTTATTTACCAGTGTCATTGAAATACATTTAATAAAATAAATAATGTTAGTAAAACTAGAAAAATCACTTTTGGCTTTATTTTTGTTAAAATATTTTTGTTGATTCTTTGGATTAAGTGGGTTTATTGTTGTCACTGTTAACGTTAACTTACTTGCTAACACTGGAAAAGTATTAAATGACAAACTCTACTTCATCCTAAAATTTCTAGCAATGTCTTTAAAATTATAGGTTTCTGCTTTCTCCTATACTTTATGGTGCTCTCATCTTTGGGAAACTAGTTTCAATGTTTGAGATCACCAGAAATATATTTGCGAATTTTAATAAAATTGCCAAGATATATACATTCTTGAGATAGTTACTTGTCTTCCACTGACAAAATGATTTTGGAAACACACACAGTAAACAGTTTAAATTAAGAAAGTTAAGTGCTATTGTTTGCCCTGTGGGTGGATTTAGCGGTAAGTGAAACCCGCAGACAACTCCAAAAGGAATTAATGTATCTAGTCATTGGTTTGTCTGCAGGATTGTATAGACTATTATGATTGCTTCATATTAAAGCAATTTTAAACAAAAGAACTGGAGAAACCAATATATTTGAGAGATTTCGACAAGCATCCCATGGAGGAGCACATGTACATTACTTTATACCTGTCAGATGCCAGCCAGGTTTGTTCCTTTATCAGAAAAAAACAATGCATGCTGATAAACTAAGAACAGCTTTCTGAAACATGTTGATAGACATTGTTTTTTTGTGAAAGGCATTCTCAGTGGTGGACATAGTGCTGTAAATCCTTTGCTGGCAAGATAACAGATTAGAAGGAAGGTTTCAATTAGAGGGAATCCTACATTCTCTGGACTAAACAGGATTGTATAGAAAGGCTGTAGGAAATGTAAAGCGATAAAACACATAGATTAGTAGCTCACTTACACATAAGGCCTTAAAAAGGAGATTGGTAAGTGATATTATAGATTATCCCTAGGTAAAGTCTCCGTGAAACAAACTATATATTCTATGCCTGTAAATAAATCTAAACATATAAAAAGCATTCTTAGGGAAAAAATGTGTGCCATTATATAGGACTCTTTTGCATGTCACAGGAAGCACTTACCTCAGTCATTGTAAAAAATATTTATATAATAAAATGTTGCTAGAGGCAAAAAACTTATAGTGATAAGGCCTAAGAAAAACAAATGATTTATACTCAGTTCCTCTCTGACGATAAAATGTTGATCTTTGTAAATTCTACCTATGGCTCCATAGAAGTCAAATAATTAAGTAAGAGGAATAATTAAAATAAATTATTTTTAAGTAGCCAGAGAATGGTATTCTGATTATACTACTGTCATGGCAGGCAGCTAGACACTGAAGAATAAGATTTTGAAATTATACTCTTTATAGTATTTTTGGTAAATAAGAGGTTGAAACTCGCCCACTTGCCATCTTTGGCTGTTTGTTTTCAAATGTGCAACTGAAAAAAGATGTTGGACATTTTACAGGTTTTTTCATAGACTGAAGACTGGGAGCTGAACTTCCCAATTACAATGAATCTTAAGCTTTCCCAGTGACAAAGCAAACCTATTTATATGTCTTTTTAAGAATATGTTTTGTAAGGTACATTAACAACTATATAAATTACATGTATTTAATTAACTATTTGTAACCTATAATCACTCCATTTTGCAATTCATAGTATGATATAAGGTTATCCCTGAAAATTTTTGACTAAGAAACTTGTGCCACCTGACCAGGCAGTTGCGCAGTGGATAGAGCATCAGACTGGGACACGGAGGACCCAGGTTCAAAATCCCAAGGTTGCCAGTTTAAGGGTGGGCTCATCTGGTTTGAGCAAGGCTCACCAGCTTGAGCCCAAGGGCAAGGGGTCACTTGGTCTGCTGTAGCCCCCCAGTCAAGGCACAAATGAGAAAGCAATCAATGAACAACTAAGGTGCTGCAATGAACTGATGCTTCTCATCTCTCTTCCTTCCTGTCTGTCTGTTCCTATCTGTCCCTCTCTCTGTCTCTGTCACAAAAAATGAAATAAAATAAAATAAAGAAACTTGTGCCATGGACATTGGCGTATTAGACTATATATTCTAAAAGATCTTTGCCTCCTTTCAGGGTTTCAAACATTTTTAGGTAAGACCTATATTGTGATGCAGAAAAAATTACTGAAATAAAATTCACTTATTCATAACTTAGTCATCATTCAAAAATATTTACTTGGTTTAATTGTAGTCTCATATACCAGAAATTATGATAGACACTAATATGTTGATACAACTATGGCACATCATGTTATAACTACCAATATGATCTTCATGTAGTTTTTTTTTTTTTTTTTTTTTTTTTTTTTGTATTTTTCTGAAGTTGGAAACAGGGAGGCAGTCAGACAGACTCCCGCATGCACCTGACCAGGATCTACCCAGCATGCCCACCAGGGGGTGATGCTCTGCCCATCTGGGGCATTGCTCTGTTACAACCAGAGCCATTCTAGCACCTGAGTTGGAGGCCATAGAGCCATCCTCAGCGCCCAGGCCAACTTTACTCCAATGGAGCCTTGGCTGTGGGAGGAGAAGAAAGAGACAGAGAGGAAGGAGTGGGGGTGGAGAAGCAGACGGGCGTTTCTCCTGTGTGCCCTGGCCGGGAATCGAACTTGGGACTCCTGCACGCCAGGCCAATGCTCTACCACTGAACCAACCAGCCAGGGACTTTATGTAGTTTTTAGGGCAGAAGATATTTATATCCTATTATTAGGAACTCAGTAGAATTTTTTTATGTGTGAATAAAAAAAGCAAATGCTATTTTTATGTTGTAACATTCAGATAATACTGGGTATATCATCTTGTCCCCAATATATCCCTGGAGAATGTCTGAGTACTAAGAGAAAAAGCTGTTATTCCTTTAAATGATTCAAGAATCAGTACTGTAATTGTAATTGAGTGGAATCAAAAATAACTTTCTAAGTAAGTAATCAATGAAATTGTTTTCTAAATAGAAATTACTCTTTCTGTTCATTTGCTTCTTTTACTTGGCTGACTACGAGATTCTGTGTGAGAATCACCAGAAAATATGCATATATTTGTGAGAAAGTTAGAAAAAAAATGAAAATTTTAAGAAAATTTGATAATGAGCTCTTTTAAAGCTAGAATGATCTGAAGACAGCCAGATAATTGAATGTAAGCAAAACAAGAAAAACTAAATATTGTAAATTAAAGAAATCTTGACTTATTTCACAATTTTGCATCACTATAAAATTATAATTCAGTAGCACAAAGTAATTGGCAATTAAAAATTAAAGGTTTTCAGTAGTAGTCAAATAAATGCAAATTAAGTCCATTTTTTTGGTATGATTTCTACCCTTAATTTGGCAATAATAAGACAGTGTAATTAATAACTGCATCAAGGATGCTTGATAACTTGGTTACAAAGACTTTGATACCAGGGAAGATGTAATCTTATGGATTGTAACTTGGCAATATGATAATCAACAAAGCAGTTAAAATTTCACATTTTAGTGGCAGGTGGTTTTGAATCAAAGCAATTTCAACTCTGTTCTATGCTTACCTCATGATCTTGGGCAAATTATTGAGCTTCTATCTGCCTCTGTTTCCTCCTTTGGGGAATGGAAATTGTATTAATACTACATAACTCAAAGGGACCTTGTGAGGCTTAAGATATTAGTTTGTGTAAAGTCCTTAGACAAACATCTGTCCTATAATATAGGCTCAATAAATATGATATAGTTTTAATAATATTGATAATATTTAAATGTCCACATGAGGCAATTACATGGTGTAGACTTGTTTTTCTAAGAAAATTACCAGAGCCTGACCAGGCAGTGGTGCAATGGATAGAGTGTTGGACTGGGATGCGGAGGACCCAGGTTCAAGACCCGGAGGTTGCCAGCTTGAGCGCAGGCTCATCTGGTTTGATCAAAGCTCACCAGCTTGGATCCAAGGTCACTGGCTCAAGCAAGGGGTTACTCGGTCTGCTGTAGCCCCACTGTCAAGGCACATATGAGAAAGCAATCAATGAACAACTAAGGTGTTGCAACACAAAAACTGATGATTGATACTTCTCATCTCTCTCTGTTTCTGTTTGTCCCTATCTATCCCTCTCTCTGACTCTCTCTCTCTGTCTCTGTAAAAATAAAAAAATTCCAGAGATACTAACAGAAGAATATGAAAGAAGTAATCTAAACTGAAATAGCAGAAACATCCAGCCTAGGCAGTTGGCTAAGCCTATGTGTCTATGGAGCCATTAAAATTTCATTGCAGGAGATTTTTTTAAAATATCACATACTGCATTTTTTCAAAGGCCATCAAATGTATGTACAGAAAAACATATATTGAGTTAATAATTATTTATCACCACAACACAAATGAATGGAAAGGCACAGTATGTGAAGAATAGTTATATTTGGATGGTAGATTTTGGGTAAATTTTCACTATATGTATGTGAACATTTGGTAGCACTCTTCTATATTTCTATGTGTTATGGGTGAAGTTGTATCTCCACAAAAATTATATTTTAAAATCTGAACCCACAGTGCCTCAGAATGGGACCTTATTTTGAAAGAGTGTTTGCAGATCTGGTTAAGATGAAGTTTCAGTGGAGTAGTTGGGCACCTAATTCAATATGACTGCTGTCCTTATGAAAATAAAAAAGGTAAGTTGGAGGCAGAAGTGCAACAGAATAAACTTCCTGTCTCAAGTTTGATTCAAAGTGTGATATCAATTTCCTATCACCATGTGTGCAGCAGGAAAAGGTTCTCTCAGTCTGAGTTGTGCACACCCTGGGTTATGCAAGAAAATTCCATTTTCAGGATGGGCAGCTCCTAGGAAATGATATCTGATTCCAGTGATATTCAAGCTGATATGAGTGCTTTCATATGCTGAGGCCTTGGCTCGAGTTGTATCTGTTTGATCAGTTTGTTTACGTTAACAATGTGCTTTCTGGTGACCACCTGATTTTACTCTGAGCCTCTAGAATCTGAGTGAATGAAGTCAGTTGTGCAAACACTGCATGTCTATATGAGTGACCCCCCCCAATAAAACCCCAGTAACCAAGGTTTAGGTATGCTACACTTGTTGGTAGGACTTAAAATGCATTGTCACACATTATGACTGGGAGAAATAAGTGATTTCTATTGCATTCCACTGTGAGGGGACAAATAAAACCATGTTCATTGTTTCTTCTGACGTTTGTTATGTCCCACTTAGCTTTCCCTTTGCTGATTTAATCTTTATCCTTTCACATTAATGTACTGTGTCCATGAATCTGTGAGTTCTACTAGCAAATCATGAATCCTGAGAATGATCACTGGGACTCCAAGTATAGCACTTAACCTTACATTATCATAAATTTTGATGATTAGGACATACGTGTGTTTAGAGTACTACTCTTCTGCCTATAATGTAATAGAGTAGAATTTTTCTTATTTTTATTGTCTACTTTTTAATTTAGTTTAGTATGAACATTTTTTACATTAAAACAAAAGCATACTTCTGATATAGAATCAATTTAAAATATAGAATCAATTTAAGATGCATGACTATTACTGTAAAAATAACAAGGGGGTGGGAAGGGAAAAGAGATGGGAAGAGAGAGGGAAATTTGCAATTTGCTGCTATAGAGCATAATGTATAATCTATATTTCATAAAAACAAAGTTAATAAAGCAGAAAGAAATCTTAGATATCATTACTTGCGAAGGGATAGTGGATTTGATAAGGAGAGTGAAAAAAGACAGTGACTCCGAGGCAAACAGCAGCTTTCATGACCCTTTAATATCTATTACAAACAAAATGTGGGACTAGAAATATTGACCATTTGGAATTTGTTCTAAGTGTTCTGACATCCGCTTTGGGAGATAGGGAATTTGGAATGAATGTCAAGCCAAAGAATAAATGTTTTGTTTCTCCTTTTTAATGTAACTTTTTCATCATCTTAGAAACAGTAGTTCTCTTATTAGCTGTTCACCATTTCATTGTTATTAACCTCCTCCTTCTTCTTTGAGAGATTAAACAATATTTAACCTTTTAAATTTCCTAAGTAAGGTGTTAGTAAAGCAAGATGGAAAAAGGACTATTTTCATTGTTTAAAAATATCAATATTGACTCTATTCTTAAAGAAAGATAGTCATTTTTTTCTTTTCTTTCTTTTCTTTTTTTTTATTAAGCGAGAGGTGACGAGACAGAGAGACAAACTCCAGCGTGCACCCCAGCCGAGATTCACTCAGCAAGCCCCTTACTTGGGTAATGCTCTGCCCACTTGGGGCAATTGCTCCATTTCTCGGCAACCAAGTTATTACAGGGCGTGAAGCAAGGCCATGGAGACATCCTCAGCACCCGAGTCCAATTTACTGAAAGCATTCGAGGCATAGCTATGGAGGGGAAAGAGAGATGAAGAGAGAGAGAAAGAGAGAGACAGAGAGAGAGAGAGAAAGGGAGAGAAAGGGAGAGAAGGGGGTAGGGGAGGGTGGAAAAGCAGATGGTCATTTCTCCTGTGTGTCATGACCAGAAATTGAACCTGGGGCTTCCACCTGTCGATCTGATGCTTTACCACTTAGCCAAACCACCAGGGCCTTATTTTTTCTACTAATAAATCATGTTTGAAGTGAATAAATAATTTTTATCAATTAATAAGAACTGTCAATATGTACTCAGCCAAATCAAACTCTGAGCCAGAAAATAGAATTACTAAGCAGCACCTTTGAGCACAAAACAGGTTAATGTGTATTATCAAAATCCTGGATACATGTTTTTAGTTTCCTTGTCACCACCTTATTTTATTTTCTCCCTAACATTTTGTTTCTTAATATTTTGTTTTTAGTTTTAGATTGCCCATTCTCTAATCTACCTCATTACCCTTGTCTTCCTCTAAACACATGAATTTCTGCAAATGAGCTCATCTGATCTCCCTGCATATAACCTTATAATGTCTTCCTTTAATTTTTTCAGTGCAATCTGCAGATGGCACACAAGAACGCAAGTTAGATGGTCAGTCATCATCATAGCTCAGTGTCTTCATATATTTTAATTCTTCTTGAATGGTTCTTCTATTTCACTTCAGCCAGCCACTCAGATGTTTCTGATTTTTAAGATTCAGGTTAAATATCATTTCTTTCAAAAAATGCTTTTACGAATAACAGGACTCTGTGCTTCATCATCTTCAGATTATCTTGTGGTTCCTAATATATTTACCAGTCTTTCCCACTGCAAAGTAAGTCCCTGAGGGCATATGTTATGTCTTATCAAAAAGTTTTGTTCCTGGAGCCTATAATAGTGACTGCAAATATTAACTGTTTAATATGTATTTGATAAATTTTTAATAAGTGCTGATGAGGTGTTAAAATGCAAATGTTCAGGTTGAAAAAAGAGTTATAAAACTAAATAGCTCCCTAGACTTGTTTCCCCTGTACGTATGGGTCACTGGCGCTTTGTGCATCCCCCCATTTCAATAGCACTTATTACTTTAAAAAGTAGCTGTTGTTTCAAAAAGGAAATATGTAAATATAGATGGAGTCATCTGCCACAATGACTCCTTCCCTCTACAGAGTAACTGAATGCACTGAATCGTTTTATTTTATATATATATATATATATATATATATATATATATATATATATATGATTAGAGGGGGGAAGAGAGTTTCAAATCAAGGGTAAACTCTAGAAGCTATAGGGATAGGGGACGGATGGGTCATTGGTCTTTGCAAGATCTATGTTTTTGTTTCACACACACAAAAAAAGATCATGAAACAGATTGGATTTTTCCCTCTATTTTAACATGTCACAAGATTTTTTTTCCATGCTGCTACCTCAGTAAATTTTTATTATATATTTATTTGCTTGTCTTAGTTAATTTAGGGATGCTTCCAATTTAAAGGATATATTCAGAAAATGCTTTTCCCACAACACACTTACTCTGATTTCTAACAGTCCTTGGGTATGAGTATTCAGGTTAGACCCATTCACGGCCAGTGACAGTAGCAAAGTGAAAGCAGGTTTGAAAAAACTGGCAAACTGTCAAACTGGCAGAAGTTACATTGAGGATGAGGCAGAGTGGATAGGAATAGGCTGGAGGGTGAACAGTGGCAAAATAATACTGGACAATATAAGCATTGCTGAAAATTGATTTGCATCCACATGTCATTGTAAAAGAATTAACGTTTATGTATATAGATGTTTGATGTGATTATATTTTTTTTAATTGAAAGAGGGACCAGAAGCAAGGAGATTTTAATTATTAATAAAATTAGCCAATATTATTAAATATCCGTTATATATTTTGGCCACACTGTGCTAGGCAGACTTACCAAGCAAGAAATTGTAAGGGGATCTTTTAACAGTTGACATAAAGATGGTGAGAAAAAGAAAATAAGAGAGAGCATTTTAAACAGACTGAACAGGATCGATTGATCCACCAGTAGAAAGTGTAAAGGAGAGGAAGAAATTAAGCACAAAACTAAGGTTTTTCTCAGGTAGAAAGATTTGTGTGTGTCTTTAAAATATAAAATTTAGAATTTTTCTCAAAGTTATAATAAAGAAAATTCATTTAGTTTTGTACATTTAATGTCAAGTCATCGTTTTTTATAATTTGGAAGACATATTAGTATACCCTGAACAAGAAAAAGCTAGGAGAAAAATATTGAGTTGACAAATATAAAAAAAATGCAAAAAAAAAAAAAAAAAGAAAAGATGTATAAATAGATCCAAAAAATCCAAGAGTTCTGTTAATAATATATGAGTTATTATGTCATATAGATACATTTCACATTAACATTTCAATAAAATTATTTGCAAAGATCAAGGAATGAATATTAAAAATGAAATAAATATTTGCACAGATAAAAAATATTCAGGCAACTCCTTTTTCTTTTGATGACACCCTGAGAACTCTGAATTGGTATTACTTCTTAGAAAGTAATTTGGCAGTTTTATGACAAGAGATTAAAAATATTTTTATTATTTTCTATTATTGATAGAAATCTTTTCTCTTTAAATAATCAGATATATAGCATCAGATATAAATATTTAATATATTTATAATGTAGAAAAGGTTCAATCAACTATATTTCTAAATAGGGAAATAAAGATATTATGGTGAATATATCTTCTGGGATATATTTTGCAGTTCAAAAAATATATATCTAAATAATTTTTGGTGACTTGTAGAAAATAAATACATAGAAAGCATCTCAGAAATATTTGATAAAAGACTTAAATAACATGGAATACAAAAATATATTACTCTAATACAAAATACGTCCAATAAAAATATTAGGTACTTACATATGCAATAAACATGCATGCATAACAAATAAATGGACTTTATCAGATTTATAAGAGTGATTTTAATTTCTGTTCTGCATTTTATAAGTTGCTATCTAAAACATATATTAATTTATAAAACATCATATTTCTCTGATACATCATCCATATCCTTTGCAGGTAAACTAACCACACATGTTAAGATTCCAAAATAATGTAAATCAATTTATAGGGCTTTTGAATATCATTTTTCTGTTTCTATTTGATTTAAGTATTGAATCAGGGTAGGAATGACTTTCTTTGGGTTTTCCCTCCTCCCATGTAAGGAGGCCTTGTCCAAGTAAGTCCTCAGGAGAGAAACCTGGTTGAAGGCATCAGGTAAAGAGACTTAGAAATATAGACACCTGGGTCAAGAATGCAGCGTGCATAAGAGTCTGCATTGCTAGAGGGGCTGAGTCTTTTACTGCAGTTCTGTTGAGAGACTAAAATGCCTGGGCTGTGCACCAAGTCTAGTGTGACCAGAGCAGCTGTCCCCTGTGAAACCTGCCACATAATGCCTTTCCGAGTTCCTAAGGGCAGACCTGAAAAATCACACATAGATTGTTAATCAGGGGCCAGACTCCTCAAAATAAAATTTTGAAATATATTTTGCCATAAAAATTCTTATAAATTATGCTATAGTACCCTATCTATGGGATATATTCATGTCACCTTACCCTAGTTGAAGCTATTTCTGAAAGTAACAATTAGTAAGCAAATATGACTGATTTATCTGGAAGAGAAACAATTAGAGTTCTACTATTTTGGGTGTTATTCAACAGACATGTGGTGCTCAGCATTTTGTCTCTGAGAAGACAATGACTGTCATAATTAATAGTGTTCTCTGGACAAGAAAAGAAAAGCCAGTTCTTTATAATTTAGCAATCATGCATATTAACTCTCAAGGCTAGAATTATAATGAATAAGTTTAACTGAAGGTCATGTAGTTTACTTCATGATTCTAGAGGTAAGTCATCTTGTCCATTGCACAGAAAGAGGCACATCCTATTTTATGATCAATCAATGTGACATATCTGAGTGAAACTGACCAGTCTTATTTTCTTTCTGCTGCTATTCCTAGAAATTACTAGTCACATATTTTCTGAAAGAAAGCTTCAATTAGACAAATTCTCCCAAAGACTTAGGGACTCAATGGATGTTTGATATAACTAAATGAAACTTAGTGCTTAAAGAAACTCATAATCCAGCAAATTTATTCAAAACACTAAAGAAAATTTTTTAAAAAATTAATTCTGCAATTATAGTCTAAAATTGTGTTCTATTAAGTGATCTGTAGAAGGATTTAAAAGCTGGATATTTCTGATATACTATTCCTGACTAGTATTCATTGTTTGAATTATTTTTTTTTCAGTCAGGGCTTTTCCAAGAAGTGTTACTCATCATTCATCTTTTTAAAAGTAATTATTACATTGCTTATTTTCTAAGATTAACAACTAGAAAATTTGATATTGGTGATGCATTCACTTGAAAATATTTGTATGTATTAGTCTATGTTCTAAGATGATTTGCAAAACTCCACAAACTATTTCTTATTTCCAGGTGTTTATACTTAATGGGGAAGAAATGTAAAAATCAGAGAAGTTTATGGGAGATGATGGTTTTTTTTTTTTCTTTATAGTTCCAGGAAGCAGGGTATAGGTTTCTCAGAAGTGATGTCATAAAATAATATTTACTCCTGATTCCTGAAAGTATTCAAGATATTTCTAGGGCAGTGGAGGATTACTTATCACTACAGAAATAACTGCATCCCTTTCCATTTGCCTCAGGGTGATCTGATGAGAACCAGAGGTCTTTCTAAACCTACCCGTGTCAGGGGTAGGTTTTCCTTACTATATGTAAGGAAACCCAGAAATATAAAACTGGGGGTTTATATAGAAGCAGGATAGTTGTCTTCTCACTCCTCCTGAGGGAGAAACAGAAACCACTGACTTAGAATATAAACTGCTTCACCTCTGGAAGAAGATGGAAGGGTCTGGCTTCCTGCTACTTAGAATGTAAACACTACCACCAGGGGGAAGATAAGACAAGGCTTTTCAAATTTAAACTGTGAATTATCTCTTCTGAAATATGACCACATAGGAAAATGACTCTCTAAGTCCCCTAGGAAAATTCTGGGCTATTCAGTTGCCTTTTTAATCCATCCAGGACCCTCCCATTGAAAGTAACTGTTTAAAGGAGGTATAAGAAGGTTTATACCATTTGAATACTAATAAACAATTAAGAAACAAATGACTACAAGACTAACACCCATGGCAAGTGAGGAATAAATATTTCTGGGAAGAATAAAAGCAAACAATCTCCATCTCATAGCATATCCATTCCCATTGCTCTGGAAGCCAGGACTGGAAAGGAACATTAAGATATCTAGAGAAGATTTGTGTTCCCAAAAGGATAGCACTGAATTCAATAGAAAGTATTGAGACTGGTAAAATTAATGAGCCAGGTAATTTTAAGGCATGTGCACTTAAGGGAAAGGGTGTTGTTGCAGTGGTCCTCAATGAGAATGGGTGATGTTAGTCTAGTTTGATTAATTGTTGAGCAAACGGTGACTACAAGAAAGAGAAAAAATACTTTTATGAAGTAAATATTAAAAGGTACTATATTGGCCCTCGCTTGTTGGCTCCTCGGTAGAGCGTCGGCCTGGTGTGTGGAAGTGGGTTCTACTCCTAGCCAGGGCACACAGGAGAAGCACTCATCTGCTTCTCCACCCCTCCGCCTCTCCTTTCTATCTCTCTCTCTTCCCCTCTGGCAGCCAAGGCTCCATTAGAGCAAAGTCTTCCTGGGCACTGAGGAAGGCTCCATGGCCTCCACCTCAGGTGATATAATGGCTCCGACTGCAACTGAGTGACGCCCCAGATGGTTAGAGCATCGCCCCCTGGTGGGTATGCTGGGTGGATCCCAGTAGGGCACATGAAGGAGTCTCTCTGCCTCCCCACTTCTAACTTCGAAAAAATACACACACACACACACACACACACACACACACACACACAAGGTACTATATCACCTTGGATTAATTACAGAGAATTAGAAAAGAACTAACATTTTTTATATATTTTTTCCTTAGTGTAACTAGGCTTACATTAAGAGATTTATATTTTAAGAAAAATAAGTATCAAGAACCACATAAATACAATGTGGAAACTACAAAAGTGTAAGAAACGCAAGTATGCTCTCTAACCCATAAATAATTACACTGCTTGACTCTGCACAAATTGCCATTGCCAAAAAATTTGTGTGAAAAGGCATTTTTAAAAGATATAATACTGAATCTTAACAATCATAAGAACATGTATTGTTATTGTGAGCCTGTTGATGATAAATGAGGGTGTAGCTTCCAGAAATTAATTAGCTGAAAAGAATATTTACTTATTTCAGTTACTTTCCATGGAAAGCATGTGTTCAACTTTATGCCAAAAATTGTCTCTTTTTATAGCTATTAGTTAGCAATTTTTAAAAATTGTGAATCTGATAAAATGAACTAAGTGTTAAGCCAGCTAAATAATATAACTGGTAAGTTTGAGTAAAAATATCATTATGAGAAAATAATTTTAAGTTTATAAAAATTGGTTATTTTTGCCTTCTAAGTATTTTTCATTTGAAGGATATTATGTAATTAAAATAATTTATATCTTCTTTCTTCCTAAATGTCAACAATAGTCCACATTTAGTATTTGTTAAAAAACAGATAGTTTTCTTAATTCAAAACTCACTATGAATCATAATCTATCATCTATATATCTATGTCTTAACCTATTCCTAAATACATTTTAGTTCCTCTAAACTTATAGATAATTAATTATGTATATATTATTCAATAAAAGAATTCACAGAAAAAATTCAGGCCTATCAAAAAATTTAATATAACGCATAATAGATAATATGAGATTTGACTTTTCTGGTGTTTGGATACTTTATCTTTTTTGTTCCTTAATAATTCTTTTCATCAAAAATTTATTAAGTATCTGCTGTGTGCCCTGGACTAGACAAGGGAGTGCTAGGTAAAAAGGGGACTGACCCTGGTACAATGTCATAGCACAATAAGTCGTCTCAATGATTTTGAAACCAGGTAGACTTGTGCACAGGTCCAACTATGTTTTTTGTGTCTATGCATGATATTCAGGAGAATAATTACCTGATATTTACTGGCTTAGTTTTTTTAATTGTAAAATAAAATACCAATTTTATTACTAATAAAAAATACTGCAAGTGAATATAGGCACAGAACTTACACCTTCATAAAATTAATTAAAATTAAAAATGTATCAGAGATCTATATGCAAAATAAAAGCAATGGGAATCTTAGAGGAAAACATAGGTTAAAATATAGAGGATATAGAATAAATTCATGATTTGGTGAATGCCTTTTAGATAAAATGGCTAAAGCTCTATCCATAAAAGTAAAAAATAAAAGGGAATTTAAACTTCATTAAAATTAAAAACTTGTGCTGTACAAATTAGAATGCTAAAAGGATGAAAACACAATGGGAAAAATCTTTGCAAACCACATAGCTGATAAAAGACTTGTATCTAAGATAAATAAAGAACTCTTGGCCCTGGCCGGTTGGCTCAGCGGTAGAGCGTCGGCCTAGCGTGAGGAGGACCCAGGTTCGATTCCCGGCCAGGGCACACAGGAGAAGCGCCCATTTGCTTCTCCACCCCTCCGCCACGCTTTCCTCTCTGTCTCTCTCTTCCCCTCCCGCAGCCAAGGCTCCATTGGAGCAAAAGATGGCCCGGGCGCTGGGGATGGCTCTGTGGCCTCTGCCTCAGGCGTTAGAGTGGCTCTGGTCGCAACATGGCAATGCCCAGGATGGGCAGAGCATCGCCCGCTGGTGGACAGAGCGTCGCCCCTGGTGGGCGTGCCGGGTGGATCCCGGTCGGACGCATGCGGGAGTCTGTCTGACTGTCTCTCCCTGTTTCCAGCTTCAGAAAAATGAAAAAAAAATAATAATAAAAAAATAAAGAACTCTTAAGATTCAACAAGAAAACACAATTAAAATAGACTTCACCAAAGAAAATATTGTTGTGGCAAGTAAATATATAAAAATTTGCTTAATATTATGTGTTGTTTGTGTACTGCAAACTAAAACAACTATGAGAAACCTCTATACACCTGTTAAAATGGCTAAAATTCTAAATATACTAATGCTGAGGAAGAGTGGAGCAGAAGGAACTCTCATTCATTGAGGGGGAAGACAAAATAGCATAGAAACTTTGAAAGGCAGTTTGTCAGTTTCTCCTAAAACTAAATGTACTCTCAGCCCTGGCCAGTTTGCTCAGTGGCAGAGCATCTGTCCAGCATATAGATGTCCCGGGTTTGATTCCCAGTCAAGGCACATTGGAGAAGCGCCCATCTGCTTCTCCACCCTTCCCCCTCCTGCTTCTCTCTCTCTCTCTCTCTCTCTCTCTCTCTCTCTCTCTCTCTTCCCTTCCTGCAGCCAGGGTTCAAATTAGAGTGAGTTGGCACTGGTGTCTGAGGATGGCTCCATGGCCTCAGGTGCTAAAAATATGGCTGTGATTGCAATGGAGCTGTGGCCCCAGATGGGCAGAACATTGTCCCTTAGTGGGCTTGCGGGGTAGATCCCGGTCGGGGTACATACAGGAGTCTGTATGTACAGACTGTCTCTGCCTCTCTCCTCTCACTGAATAATAAAAAATAAGTAATAATAATAATAATAATAAAAACTAAATATACTCTCATCATAGGGTTCAGAAATCACTTTTATTGGTGTTTACCCAAATGAACTTATGTCTATGCAGAAACCTGCACAGAGATGTTTATAGCTCCTTTTTTCATTATTGCTAAATCTTGGAAACAGCCTAGATATCCTTCAAGAGATGAATGAATAAGTAAACAGTGGTACATCAATACAGTAGAATTTATTTTAAGTAAAGAGAGGGGAGATAGAGAGACAGACTCTATCACGCACTCTGACTGGGATCTACCAGCAACCTCCGTCTGGGGTCAATACTCAAATCAACCTAGCTATTCTTAGCACCTGAGGTGTTGCTTAAACCAGTGGATTCACTGGCTGTGGGAAAAGAAGAGAGAGAGAAGGGGGAGAGGCAGGGGAAGAGAAGCAGATGGTTGCTTTCTATGGGTGCCCTAACCAGCGACCAAACCTGGAGTGTTTACACATGGACCATCACTCTATCCACTGAGCCAACCAGCCAGGGACACAAATAGAATATTATTCAGTGATAAAAATAAATGAGCTATCAAGCCATAAAAGACATAGATAATATTTAATACATATTGATAACTGAAGGAAGTCAATATGAAAGACTCCTTATGATTCCAAATAGAGGGTGGGTCAAAAGTAGGTTTACAATTGTGCACATGAAAAATAATGTAATAATTAATAAATGATAATACAAGAATTAACTATGTTTTTTGTACTAACAACTGTCAACTTACTTATTCTTCACTTTGTATATGACATCCTGAAAAAGATAAAACTATGGAGGCAGTAAAAAAAAAAGTAGTGGTTGGCAGAGTACCCCAGAAAGATATGAAAAGATTAGAAGATTCAGTACCACAGATTTGTGGAGCACTGAAACTACTGTGAATGGTATAGTGATGATGGAAACACTAAACCTGTCAAAATTCAAAGAATGCATAATACAGTGATCCCTAATGCAAACTATATTTTTTAGTTAATAATAATGTATCAATATATGTTCAGCAATTGGAACAACTACATTAAACTAATAAAAAATAATAAAAGCAGAAGGAGTCTATGTTAACTTTGTATTTTCCAATTAATTTTTCTGTAAACCTAAAACTACCCTAAAAATAAAGTATTAATTTTTAAAATGTGCAGGCAAGATTCAGAAGAACGTGTATAAAAATATACAGCTTTATGTGAGGATTAAATGAGTTTTTATCAAACCCTTAACTCAGTGCATGGTACTTAACATATGTCAAGATTGAAACTATTGCTTGACCAGGCGGTGGCACAGTGGATAGAGCGTCGGACTGGGATGCAGAGAACCCAGGTTCGAGACCGTGAGGTCGCCAGCTTGAGTGTGGGCTCATCTAGCTTGAGCAAAAAGCTCACCAGCTTGGACCCAAGCAAGGGGTTACTCGGTCTGCTGAAGGCCCATGGTCAAGGCTCATATGAGAAAGCAATCAATGAACAACTAAGGTGTCGCAACAAAAAACTAATGATTGATGTTCTCATCT
Organism: Saccopteryx bilineata; assembly: GCF_036850765.1. Taxonomy (NCBI): domain Eukaryota; kingdom Metazoa; phylum Chordata; class Mammalia; order Chiroptera; family Emballonuridae; genus Saccopteryx; species Saccopteryx bilineata. Next base: position 86,932,110 of record NC_089495.1, on the reverse strand, counting down.
CTCTTCGTTCCTGTCTGTCCCTATCTATCCTCTCTCTGACTCTCTCTGTCCCTGTAAAAAAAAAAAAAAAAAAAAAGAAAGAAAAGATTGAAACTATGTGGTGGGAGTTATGATGAAGATAATAATGATGATAAGAACAAAAAGGATGTCCATAGATCGATATGATAAGTGCAAATTTAGAAACAAGAAACTCCCCAAACTAAAAAGAATAAATGAAAACTTCCGTTAGGTTTGGAGACCTAATACTACTAGGTAGAAAGTTTCCAAAGGAATATGTCATTTGAGCTGAGATTTGAAGGGTAAATAAATCTAACTAGGTATAGCAGAAGATAAGGGGACTTTCAGAGAAGAAATGACTTTTTTTTTTTTAAGTGAGAGGAGGGGAGATAGACAAACTCCTGTGTACACTCCTACTGGGCATCTGGGGCCAATGCTCAAATCAACCAAACCACTGGCTGCGAGAGAAGAAGAGAGAGAGAAGGGGGAGAGGGAGGTGAAGAAAAACAGATGGTTGCCCTGGCCAGGGATTGAACCCAGGACGTCCGCACACTGGGCCAACACTCTATCCACTGAGCCAACCATCCAGGGCTAGATATGGCATTTGCAAAGCAATAGATATATCATGTAGACTGGCCAAATTGAGAAAGCTGACTAATATACATGCCTAAAACACTAGGTTAGTGGCAAAAAACAAAAATGAATACACAAGCTAAAGTTTTTTAAAGATGATCTATATATTATTACTTGATTTAGACTCTAAAAGCTTAAACAAGGAGTATTAGATTCCTCTCATTATATGTAGCTACTTGTATGTCATAAATTCATAAAAATATATTATTTTAGATGTGATTTTGGATTAGGAAATTTAGAATTAATTGTGGCTTGATATATTTAGATATTTGAGTATTTCAGAAAATTTTCATTGATTACAATAACACAGGAAAAAAATACTAAAATAACATTTTTGCCCACTTCATCAAAATCTTTACTGAGTAAATACAAATAAGCTAAAAAATTTTATGTTATAATTATTACTATTAATCTTAACTTTTACTATAATCACTGAAGAGGCATGAACAAACATTTTTGGTTGGGTTATCATGAAGCAATGTGCCATAAAAAGAACTTTTGAGGTTTAAATGACAAAAGCACTTTCTATGAATGTACATATATTCAGTAATATTGAATCATTCTTTTCTGTATAGCAGCAGGTATTTTATTACAATTCTTAGACAAATAAGTGATGAAAACACTTTATAATTACTCTTTTGAAAAGAATCTACAACATATAATGTCCTGATTACTAAAAACAAAAGTCACTGTAAGAAATATTTTAAAATATAACCTGTTATAAGTTTTTACTATGCTATTTAAAATGTATTTGCTGTTCCTCATACTTTGTTTTTAAAACACATTTATTTATTAATGTTGGTAATCTCTTTATGGTATTATCTTTCTCTGAGTAAAATGGCACCACCCTACAAATTGCTGAGTTCTTTTGTTTTGACTTTTTCTCAAAAAAACCCTAAACTCTAGTTTGGACCCTAATAACAGTGATGCATGACTCAAAAATCACTAAGTGATTGATGGCTGCCTATAGGTCTGGTAATGACACAGTCTAAAATAAAAATAAAATTTATCTGGTGTGAAAAATATAGTTGTCCCTAAAGCCTTTAAAGCATCAATGTGATGTTCATAGAAAGTAGCAGTAGTAATTATGGTTCAAGTTTACCACAGTTAAATTTAGTCTTTGAGTCACCATTTATTACCATTCCAAGTACTTTTTTTTTTTAATAGTATCCATAAACAAAACTCATGGTCATCCAAGACAGACCAAACTTTTAAGTTGAACTATATCAACTTCGAAAAGTTAACGAGTAGCCTGGGGAGTTATGATTTACTGTCAGTCCACCAAGAAATGTCAGTGCCCTAGAATATGAGAAGACAAGTGTCATCTAGCTGGATCTGTGAACTTTTCACTTTGCCATTCAGTAGACAGCAAACAGAAAATTAGTCTATAAATAATTGAACTGGAGTTTTTTTGAAAACCTATCACACCATGTTAAAAACAATTTTGTTCTTGAATTAGCTCTCGACAAGTAGTAAATATGTCAAACAGTCTTTAAATAATGCAGCATATAGAACAACAGATAAGGTTTAATATAATAATAGAAATAAAGCATTAGAATATGTGCACAATATATGATTTGGTTGGTTGTATTTTCCTTCTGAGAAAATTAGAATATAAGTCTGATTTTAAAATGCCAATTAAAAGTAGACAATTTGCATAATGATGCTTCAATATTCTAGAAAGTGATGCAAATTTGTAAACAAACATTTCTAATATGACTCTTTCTATTCTGTACACAGAAGAACATGTTTCAGGCTTCGTAAGAATGAAAATAGAGTTACAAGTGAATCAATGGCTCATACAGATACAGGGAAATATAAAAGGTGAAATGTTTCAATAAAATCTCTATTATGTGATTCTTTTTAGGTGTTATGGGAACCTGGCCTGTGGTGGTACAGTGGATAAAGTGTCAACCTGGAGTGTTGAGGTCACTAGTTCAAAACTCTGGGCTTGCTTGGTCAAGGCACATATGACAAACAACCAATGAACAACTAAAGTGAAGCACCTATGAGTTGATACTTCATGCTACCCCCGACCTCTGTAAAATCAATAAGTAAAATCTTTTTTAAAAAAGTGTTATAGGTACATATCCAAATTAAAAATACACCAAGATTTTAGAGTTTTAGGTAATTATTTATAACATGAAAATTTTTTTAATCTTTTCTGTATCATAATATCTAAAATATAGAAAAATATATATAACTTAACTCTGATGTTAAAGAAATTCCTCTATTGATAAAAACTATTTGATAAAAAATCAAGTTTAATGGATACCAATAATTATGAATATTTTATGAAAGTAAAAATAATATGAAATAAAGTGCTGTATGGCAATCAGCATCTACCACAGAAAACATTAGTTGGTGAAATAAGACATTATTAATTTTTTAATGTTAAACAATTTCAAACTTGCAAAACTTTTCTTATTTCTGAACTAGTTAATGATATGATGCCTTTTACCCAAGACAACTTGAGTGTATACTCTTTTTTGCAAATAAGAACACCCTCCTACATAACCATGTACAACCATCAAACCAGGAAATTCACATCAGGGAAGTGCATTAAGACTTTGGAATTGTCTTACTCTGGATCAGACTTTTAATACACTTACTCATTTAGAACACTCTGTTGCCTGTTTTACATTTTGGTCACGATCCCTTATCTTATTACTTATTTTGATACTTGAACTATCCCAGATTTTCAGAGTAACAGCCCTTTAGGGTAGCTTTTGTGTGACCTTGCATGCTTGCATTATTCTTTGATCACATTCTTATTGTGTGGCATGTGTGTAGATACACACATATACACACACAAAATGTTTCATATCATTTCTAATTTTTTTATGTGAGCCTTCCCAAAAAGTAATATCTCCAAGGAAACTTTTAGAGGAAAAAGAAATGATTATCTGTGCAAAAGTTCTGCTCTTCGCTATTGGATTGCCACTGCTTTTAGGCTTTCTCAGTGAACAGAGCCAAGAATTATATGAATATACATACACACACAAACCTATGTGGTGTACATAATTTATAAATATAAACACTTGTGTATATATGTGAATATACATAAAACTACTACAGATTGACACCAACATCTCCATTTCTCATACAATGACACAAATGTTTACTTTAGTCTTCCTTCTTAACATAATTATGATTTTCTGGTTTATCAGTGAGGGAACTGGCCATGATTATCTTCCATCAACTTTTTTGTTTGAAAAGTCTCATTTTATGCACTGATTCTCTCATTGCTGCTGCTGCCCATGCTCCTTACAGAAATGACCTCCTCCACCTGTTCAGGTTCCATTCTCCTCCACACTGCATAATGAGTCATAGTAAGTCACGTGATACCTAGTAAGTGAGGGCATAATTCAGAAGACAAATTATGATGGATAACACAGCTTTGTGGTCACCATCTCTTTTATTTTTTAAAATTTTATTTTTAATAAATTTTTTGGAATGACATTGTTTAGCAAGATTATATAAGTTCAAGTGTACAATTCTGTGATACATCATCTGTATATTGTATTGTGTGCCCACCACCTAAAGTCAAATATTTTTCTGTCATCATATATTTGACCCCCTTTATCCTTTACTACCCACCCAACCCCCTTCTCTCTGTTAACCTCCATACTGGTGTTGATGTCTATGAGATTTTGTTCATTTTTTGTTTGTTGGTTCATTTGTTGCTTTTAGTTTTTATATCTCACATATGAGTAAAATCATATGGATCTTAACATTTTCTGTCTGACTTACTTTGCTTAGTCTGATAGTCTCATGATCAATCTATGTGGTTGCAAATTCATTTTAATATCCTAAGATGCATCTCTCAAGGGCAAAGTTGAAAATCTAAAAACCATATTTTCAAGACATATTTGCAATTATTGTTCTTGATTTGATTTAACCACCACCAAATAGATGGTCTCATGACATTTTGCAACTGGAAGGGAAACCACTTTTTGCTCAACACCTTGCTATTTTTGAAAGTATATATGATGATAGAGATATTTGATGTTTCTCAGCTTCCTGATACATGTAATTTCTCATCATGGTGCTTTCAGTCATGGCTGGCATACATAGACTGTGCCTATTTAGTCATAGTACTGTAGCCAGAAGTTGTAACAGTGCTTTCCAGGTTGAAGGACAGGCTGTTGCTGCCTTGGTTACTTGCTTCTTTATAAAAATCTCAAAGTTATTTCTTAATTTCAAACTCGAGTTTGTTTCTTTAGCATTTATAACGGTGTCATAATACATTTAGTGTATGTGTATGTGTGTATAAATTTTAATAATTCTGCTGATATCTAGAATAAGAAAAGAAATTTAATCTATTAAATAGACTGATACGTTTAAACACCTAAAAGGGTGCTTGGTCCTAAGACTGTGCTTAAAATGATAATGTAAGACCTAAAATTGATACAATTTTTTAAAATTCCATCCAACTGGCTGTGCAATCCACATTTCAGAGCATACTTTTGGTCTTTTTAAGCTACTTCTTTCAAGAAACTAGAGGTGAATTGTGGACTACCTATACATGATCTCTAGTGCCATGTTATCTATCAATCCCTATGTCTAGGTGATATGTAGTAGCAGGATTCCATTGTTACTTAGAAGTTGTCTGTGCAAGGTTAGGTTTCAGAAAATTCTGAGTATAGTAATAATTTAAATGAATATGTGATTTCTGCTTCCAGTGCACCTACTTCTGTTGCAGTGACATTTCTTCCTCAACATACACAGGCCCGAAGAGAAATTCAATACAATCTGTTGTCTGAAGAAGCAAGAACTGACTTTAGTACATGTGTTCTGTAAACAGTGTGCTAGAACCAGCTGGAATTAGACTACAAAAGCACTGAAACCTAACTGACGGGTGTTCTTGAAAAATGGAAAAGAATAGAACTTCTTTTAGTAGAATAAACTGAAAACGTTATATATTTACTGACCAATTGGAAGGTGAATTGTACAATAATACCAATGAATGAAGATATTTGGACAGTAATTATTTTGTAAATGATCTAGAATTTGCAATAATCAATAGTGAAGAATTGGTCACAGGAGTTTTGAGTTATGTGGGTAGAACACTTAAATTAGTTATAGAATAAAATTGTTTCCTTCCAACCTGAATGTTTACCAATTCTTGTAATAATTGACTAGATAAAGAAGTTCAAATTCTGTGTACTCTTTTAACATTTGTATTAATTGCTTGCTATAGACTAATTAGTCATTGTTGTACATCCAGGGATACAAACATTACATGAAACAAGTAAAAATGCCTGTCTTCATGTAACCTTCTTTATACAGTTATGGAGAGAAGTAAGTATGGGGTATAATCAATATAAAAATATGTAATACCTAATATTTAGTAATAAGAAGATAAGCAAATGTTGGAAATGGTAATAATGTTATACAGGTTGCCTAATGTAATTGAGCAAAAAATAGCATGCCAGAAAAAGGAAAATCAATTACAATGATTGAAGAATAATTTCTGATATGTTTCAGAAATATCTAGAAGGCTAATATGCCTTAAGCAGAGGGTAAGGCAAGGATAATTTAGTAGAATGGAACATGAAAAAGCAAAGTGGTTGACTAAGTTACTTCTATATTGACAGTCATTAAAATATAGTTGGTCTTATTCCTGGGGTACCATGGGGAACTCAATAGAGGTTTTTGAGCAGAGAACTTTATCTGATATGAGTTATTCATTTTTTTTAATTTTGTTTTTTTAAGATTTTATTTATTCATTATAGAGAGGAGAGAGAGAGAGAGAGAGAGAGAAAGAGAGAAGGGGGAGGAGCAGGAAGCATCAACTCCCATATGTGCCTTGACCAGGCAAGCCCAGAGTTTTGAACCGGCAACCTCAGCATTTCCAGGTTGATGCTTTATCACTGCGCCACCACAGGTCAGGCCGAGTTATTCATTTTTAAAAAACAATATCACTCGCTACTATATAGAGGAAAGGGTAGAATGAGAGAAATAAATTGGCTTGTGAATCTTGGATCATGGTGTTGAGGACATGGGAAGGGATGACCTGTTTTGAGATATAGTTTGAAGGTAGACAAAAGAGATCCTATTGAGAAATCTTTCATCCCCTCTTCCTGTCCCCAGCACAGTGGTTCCTTGATGGTATTACCAATATTGTTGCCATATAACTCAAATAGTGGTTATCTATTGATTTAACAATATGGACTTCCCTTCAAGGACAGTTAAGTCCTCAGGTGATGTTATGGATAGGTTCTGCAACTTTAAGTGAAGCAATGTATAACAAAACCAATTTTACCACAGGCTAATTGATATGAACAAGAGTTAAGTTCCAACATCACCTCATTAATGTTATAGTAAAATGACATTGAATAAAACAATGTATCAAGGTCCTGCTGTAAACTAAATTGGCCACATCTACTGTGAGATATGCAATCTGCTAACACCTAGGCCAATGCTACAATATAGCATTACTCCTCACATCCTTCAGCCTATTACTTGTATTGGATTTTTCCATTAAGATGGCTATAATGTACTGTATTAGATATTCCATTTGGTTATATATTTGCCTTCCTAGCTCACTATACTTCACAACCTTTACCTGGGAACTTACTGAATACCTCTTTAATGGTCACAACTCCCCCCCAAAAATTGCTTTTAAGCATAAAAAATTATTTTATGACAAAATGTGAGAGAATTGCAGATGACCATGGGGATCTCTTTAAACAATTTTTACTGGTTTATTGAAGACTTAGGTTTCATGTTTGTATCCATTAGTGCTTGGTATGCTTTTTGAAGTCAAGTTTATTTTTTCTCCAATATTTCTCTAGTCCTTGCTTCTTGCCTGACACATGATAAGTAATAGGTCTGAAAAATGTAGAAGATAATCAATAATGTTTAATAAATGAGTGACTTTCAATGGGTTACAAATCTTACCCTGACTTAATTTTTCTTTTAAACATAATGCTTATTTACATATACATGATTCCTCCACATGTTTATTGTTTTAAAAATTGATTTGTTCTATAATTGTAGTAAAAAGGACTTTCTCAGCAATCTATTTGGAAAGAGTAATGAAATTAACTTTATCTTCCTGTCCATAAGCAATGATTTTTGTCCACTTACTAATTCTGGGGTTTGTTAAGGATATGATAGTGCTAGACAAAAATAATTTCTGGAATGTAAAACAGTATTTCAGGGCAGTAGTATAAACAAAATAACAAATATAAAAAGAAATAAATAGATAATGCATAAAAATAATTATGCATGATGGAAGTAAAACATGTTACTTGTTTAAATAGATTTTTGTATTTTAAATACTTTGTTTCAGAGACAATGCTGTGCCAACATTTTGGGGAAATGCATAATCCTTGAAATTAATGGTCCTTAGTGTAAGTCTTTTACTCAAAAATTTTAAAAAAAGTTAAAAAATAAATTTACCAGCACATTGGATGAGAGGAGGTTACTCTGTAGAGCAAAACTACAACTAAGAGTGATTGTTCATTTGCTTAGTGAGAATAACAAACACATTCCAGAATATTCTTGTGTAAAGAGGGTGAGACTTATCTGCTTTTGCCAGCAAGTTTGCCTCCTGACTAGGCAACAGGGGTAATATTTTGGACTATTTTATGGAAATAGTTTACTCCTGGAGTTAATTAATAATAGCACTGGTTTTTAAAGGTACAAGTACTAGCTAACTAACCTAAAACTGGTCAGTTGAGGAGAAGCAAAAGATGTGATCTTTCTTGACATGAGCAATAATTTTGTAGCTACTGCACATAAAATATTTCTCAGTAAACAGAGAAAACATGTTTTTGTTAGAGCCTAACTTTTAGTTGAGAGCACATCTTGTTTAATTCTGCCTGGAAAAAAATATTCACTGCTTTTCTGGCAATAAGTAAATAATAACAAAAACAAGAACAATAAATAAGCATAGAAGGAAAAGAAAGGAATATTCTTTATATGTAAACTGAAACGAATTTTACCTACTATAATAATGATATTATCATTTATATTCTGAGTACTGTTGGTCACTTTACAAGTATAATATGTATTGGTACACATTGACCCAACTATGTATGTCAGTTATTACTATAAGGAATCTAAATTCATTCCTGCCTAGAAGCCAAAATTTGTAAACCAAGGCTTCTCTATCATCTAATGCCTATTAAATCCATTCTATCATTTCCCAATGCATTATTTTTAATTTGATTTTTTTTTTAATGAGAGGAGGGGAGATAGAGAAATAGGTTTCCACATGCACCCCTATCGGGATATACACAACAACCTGTCTGGGGCTCGAATCAACAGAGCTATCCTTAGCTGCCCAGGGCCAACACTTGAGCCAACAGATACACTGGCTGCGGAAGGGGAAGAGGGAGAGAGAAGGAGATGATTGCCTTTCTTATGTGCTCTGTGCGGAATGGAGTGCAGGACGTCCATATGCTGGGCTCACTGTCTACCACAGAGCCAACTGGCCAGCCGCCAGCACTAGTTTGATTATTTTGTTTTCCTCTGTTGAAACAAAATAATGTTGCACTTTCCTTATACATTTATTGAAAGAGCTAAATAAACCCCATTCCTGGTCACACTATTTACTTGTTGAATATCTAAAATGTATACATTAATACAGATGACTTTGATTGGCATGAAATAAACATGTATTGCCTGCATGAGTTTGCACTTCTTGGGCTTTTTTTTTTTTTTTAGCACTTGGCTTCCTATCATTTTTTTATTTTTTTGCTTCCTGTCATTTTGATAGCAGAATATTCCACTAAAAATAAGACAAATCCACAATTTGGGCAACAAAAAATTATTTTCCTCCATTTTAGAGTTGAAAGGGACATTTGAAATTACTAAAGTAATAATCCTTTCTATGCTTGAAATTCCCTCTATAACATTGACTTAAAGCTCTTCAATTCAACTGAAATTTATTCTATTGAGTACTTCTTTAGCTCACACTATGCTAGGTTCTCAATAATAAAAATGTAGTATGACCCTTCAAGTGGCTCACAAATTAATGAAGATATAAAAAAATATATTTATATGAATATAAAAAAATATAGCCCAATAAAATTAATTGATTAAAAATTTTCACAAGTATAATAGGAGCATGGGGAACAAACTTTGTATCTCTGAGGAAATCAAGGAAGACTTTCAGTTAATCCTAAGATTGGAAATAATGAAGAAATGGGAGTCAGAGAAGAAAGAAACAGGCTGATAACTATTCGCTTTGATAGCATGTATCATATACATGTAATAACAAGTAGCTCTATGTAGCTGGGGTATAGACCTTGCTATAGTGAATCAAAATTATTTTTGCCCCACTGTCTCCCCCAATGGATTAGAAGGTTTTATGGTTTTTTTAAAATTTTATTTCATTTTTTTTAATTTAATTGTTTTTTAGTTTATTCATTTTTAGAGAGAAGAGAGAGAGGAAAGAGAGAGACAAGGGGGAGGAGCTGGAAGCATCAACTCCCATATGTGCCTTGACCAGGCAAGCCCAGGGTTTCGAACCGGCGACCTCAGCATTTCCAGGTCGAGGCTTTATCCACTGCGCCACCACAGGTCAGGCTGGTTTTATGGTTTTATGAAAGAAAATATTTCTGTCCTTCTACTCTTCCCAGAAAAATGTCTGCCAGATTAAAAATTTTAAATATATATTTTACCTGGCCAAATAAAATTGGGAGTCATAATCATTAAGAGTGTAATTGGAGACATAGGTATGGATAACCTGCTAGTAATGTCTATGTAGAGAGAAGGGAACTTTTAACCATCTAATTTGATGAATATTAGCACTCAAAGGTGAGTAGGAAAATGAAAACCCATGAAAAATTATGAAAAAAATGTAGTTTGATACAGCAGAAGTTGGAGGAGATACTAATGCCAAGGTAAATAAGCAAGACACATTTTTCAAGATGTGTGGTAGGAAAATGTCAAGTAAAGTAAATATATTTGTTAGTTGTCATTGGTTTGTGATAACTGAAAATATCTGGGACATTGTTCCATGATGTCATTGGGCTTAAATCATGTATTGGACCAAAGTGTAAACTGATGGTAATAAATTAAATCAAATAGTAATTCTTAGAGTGGTCTTACAAGGAAGGTTCTATGTAGAGCTTTTTTAAGAAATGAGAACACTATGATTAAGGAATTAAATAACAAAAGTATTTCAGCTAACTTTCTGTAGAAGTGACATATAAATTCAAGTGACTAACAGTGTTGTGTTGAACGGGGCCAAGCTCTTCAGAGCTATTTAATTAATAATGGTCCAAAAACTTGTTAAATCATTAGTAGTTTGAGATAGGCCATACTGGGAAGATTTGCACCACAAGAATTGGCAGCAAATATTGTCAGTTATTATTATTTTTTCTAAATATCAGAGCCAGTTTATAACCAAATTACTGCCCAATACTATGGTATTTATCCCTAAGGTAGATTATTATTAAGGAATTGATGTATACTCTTAAGCATAAGGTGATATTCTACTCAAACATGTTATTTGGTTTATATATTATAAGAATACTAGGTATATTCTAGATCTATGAACTTTTGAATTACCACTTAACACATAATAATTTTTGTTACCAATAAATACTAACACATGAACATTTTCAAATATTGATATATATGTATATTCACAGTAGTATTGCTTAATATTAAAAAAAATTTGATACAATCTAAAAATATATTTTTTTACTAATGGCACATTATGTAGCTGTTAAAAAGGATAAAGCCGTTTTATGTATTTATATAAGGAATGAGGTCTAAGCAACATTGTTAAATTAATACAACAATGTGTGCAGCAGTGTATATAATATACTATTTGTGGTAAAGACTTATGTATAAACTTCTTTTTCTGTGTGATACAGAAAGAGAGAGAGACAGAAAGAGGGACAGATAGGAACAGACAGGCTGGAAGGGAGAGAGATGAGAAGCATCAATTCTTCATTGAGGCACCTTAGTTGTTCATTGACTGCTTTCCTTATATGTGCCTTGACTGAGGGGCTACAGTAGAGTGAGTGACCCCTTGCTCAAGTCAGCAACCTTGGGCTACAAGCTGGTGACCTTTGGGCTCAAGCCAGCGACCATGGGATCATGTCTATGATCCCACGCTTAAGTCAATGATCCTGTGCTCAAGTTGGCGAACCTGCACTCAATCCAGCAACCTTGGGGTTTCGAACATGGGTCCTCCTCATCCCAGTCTGATACTCTATCTACTGTGCCATCATCTAGTCAGGCTGTGCATGTTTCTATATAAGCAGAGTATGTATGACAGGACATGACATATTAAGAAACTGATAAAAGTAGCTTCCTTTTGGAAGGAGTGTTGATAAACTGAATGAAAGGATTTTGTGGAAGTCTTGCCTATACAATATTGCTTTATGTAGCTTAATGAAGAACTGGTAAATGGATGTGAAGATTTTTCCAATTTTAGATATTTTAACATTTACTTGTATTAACAAAATGTATATGTATTCATAATTATCTACTTACTATATGTTTCCTCTCTCTACTTTCACACATGCCACTAATATATTATTGGAAACTTCCTGGAATCATTCAATTAGCAAGTTTTTGATCTTTCTGCATTAATAGGTAGATAAACAATTCTTCCCTTATATAATGATGCTCACATTAGACTATTTCATCTCTGTGACAATAAACAAAATGTCCCTTTTTTTAACACAAGAAAGTAGCAATACCAGCAAATGGCTGGTAAAGTGAATATTAATATACATTTACTAAAGGGTATACCAGTAGAAGGCTAAATGATACCTTCATTAGGTCATTATAGTTTTTGAAATTGTATGTCTTATTAAGCCTGCAGCACTTTTGGAATTAGCATTGGTAAGTACTACATGTCACAAATAAAGAGGTCTACTACATATGATTTAAAATGTACATCACTCTAAATTCCAAACTTAGTATTCTTTAATTATCATGGCAGTAGATGCCAGTGTCTAAATGTCCTTACTCTTCTCTGCTTTAATCTCTTCACCTTTTATCATCTGATATATCTGATACTCAGATTTAGTCTATAATACATACATTGCATATTTATATATTTTACTAATCTTAATATAGTACATAATAGTAGATCTTAGTGTCTCTAAAGTTCCTCTTTGTGTATGTTAATATCTGGATATCTACCGATCTAAAATTTTCTATTCCATTTGTCCAGAAAAATTTGCTGAATTTTGTTTTTTTTTCTCCACTACTTTGGCACAAATGCTGTATCATATATCTTCTAAATAATATACATAAAGGAAATAGCACAAATCATAAATTTACTACTGGTTGAATTTTCATTAATTGAACCCACATATGTAACCAGGACTCATCTCAAGAAATAAAACATTTACCTCCTGCTACAGGTTTTCATTGTTCTTCAGTCCAACAACAGTGCTAACAGTACAGACAATTTCACCTATTTTTGTAGTTTACATAAATGGAATTGTATAGCACACTCTTTTGTGTGTTTAGCTTCTTTTGATCAAGAGTATATTTGAGCAATTCATGCACTGTTGCATATGCTCTTAAATGATTTATTCTACTTGCAATAGAGAATTTGAATATGTTAATCTGTCACAATTTATTTACTCAACTACTGGTGGACATCTGAGTAGTATTCAGCTAGAAGCTATTATGAGTAGTGTTAATATGAATATGCAGTACATATCTTCATGTATATGCATTTTTTATGGATGTATGCATGAGAGTGGGATTACTGAATCATAAGATATGCATGTGTTCAACTTTAGATGCTTCCGGTTTTCCCGAGTGTTTGGACTAATTTATACTCCCAACAGCAGTGTATGCAAGTTCCAGTTGCTTTCAATTCTTGCCATAAATTACTTAGAATTTTTTATATTTAATCATTTTACTGGGTCACAGTAGATATTCTTATGAAACTATCTGAATAACTATTTATGATATCCATGATAAATTGCTTCCCTTTGGCCTCATCTGTTCTGCTTTACTCTTTCATTGTATCTCTCTGACTCCACTGATAAAACTTCTCCACTTTATACAATGTTTACATTTACCCTACCTGAATAATCTAGCTAATCTCCCTGATTTAGGTTTGTAATTTTAATGCATATGCAAAATGACTTTACATCAGTACTTGAATAGTGTTTGATTGAATAATGATCTTGGGGGTGAGGGAGTCCAATAACCACACAAACTAAGAAGTTAGTTTGTAAACCTTTCCTGGATAGTAACACAAAGTTGAGGTCCTTGTAAGACAAATGCCTTTACCACCCATAACAAAGCAAACAATATTTTTATCAGAACATGAGGGGACTTTCTGTTGTCCCTAGTCCATAGTATCATACATAGAACCAGATGATTCCTGCTCCTATAATGGGTTGGATTGGATAAGAACCCAGGCCCAAGAATCTAGTACATTTGAGCATACCACACATATTGTAATTAGCAGCAAACCAGCCAGTCCTCCATCTAGTAGGGAGTATGTTGTTACAAAGTTGTTATCCTGTTTATTTTAATCTATTTAGTTGCCTATGTGACTAGCCACACAGACTCCTTAGTATATAAGTAGCTTGATGAACTTTGCCATCTGGGAAACTCAGCAAGAATGTGCAGGGATACTCATGGTCCATGGCAGACTGGCTCTTCCAACAACACATAAGTATTTTATCTGTTCCACTTCTTTCACAACCTTGCTCACTTCTTTTCCTCTTACCTACTACCAGGCTGTTTGTCAACATAGCGGGTGTATGTAGTACACTAACACATGTATACATGTATATCTATAGTTTTAGCAATATCAGATGATAGACATCTGATGACAGAAGACAGACTTAAGTAAATATGTATGTATAATATATATATATTCATGATATCTCTGACTCTAATCTCCTATTGCAGAGTTTATAAGGGCCTTCGTGTGTGCTTATTTGTATCTTCTTACTCTGATGCTGAGAATCTGGCTCCCATTAACTACAATTATTTTCTTGTTTATTCAACCTTAGTATAATACATATGTGATTTCAGAATTTATCACTCAAATCCCTATATTCCTGTAAGAAATAAATTTACCAAGGATAGAACAATATTTATACTTAGTTTTTCTTTTTCCCTTAGGGTTATAGCTACTCATTCAAACAATATTCCAAAATGACTTTCTCCCATCCCTTATTAATATGATTGGATTTGTTATCCATTCAGCATCTAATGTTGAATGTCCTGAAATCTGCTTATTTTTTTTAAATTTGCAAATGTTCCACACTTTATACGTTTTAACAAATGCATCAAGTCATATATCAAGCGACCCATACTCTACATAATAATTTAGTTGCTTACTTTATAAAAATATTAGATGTAGTGAAAAGTTAATAAACCTGAGAATCTTATAACTGAAATTCACTTCCATTACTGGTCATAAACTTGAGGTTCATGATTATCAAGCTGAATTGAACTTCAGTCACATTTCACTGTGAAGAATTTAAGGAGAGTTATATTTTATCATGGTAGTAGTTTTGCCAAGCAAGACAAATACAGGAAGTCAATCAAATATCTATTTGGGAAGAAGAAGGGAAGAGGAAGAGGATTATGAAGCGTTTAGGGAAAGTAGAAGCTGTTGGGGACAAAAGATTAACCAATTGCTATTGTCAAAAATTGTTGAATTCAGGTATTTTTAAAATTACCTAGAAAGATGTAACATGGTGCTCAGTTAGAAATTAATCCTTTACACCCCTCAATGCAAATATGTAAAATTGCTGGGGGTTTAAAAATTGATTACTTTTTTTCTGCCATTCTTCTAACTCTACATACTATGTAACTTTCTTCATAACAGAAAACATTACTTTTACCCAGTATTTTTTTCTTATGAGGCTTAAACAAAATACTGCCTGAGTCATAACAAACACATAAGTTTTGGCATGTAAATTATCCACATGTATTAATATATAAAACATACATAAATGTTGGATGTAATAAGTTTAGAAATTATTCAGTGCAAGTCATATATATGCATATTTACTAAAAATGTATAAAATACACAGAAAGTTGATAACATCTACTTTACATGTGATATGATAGTGATTTTGGGAAATCCCAAATTTTATCATTTTAATATTAACTTTTAAATCTAATTTTATTTAAAAATACTTTGTGTAGGACTAAATTTCCTATAAATCTTACAAGCTATAGTTAAAGCATTTCTAAATGAATATTTCTATAATCAGATAAAGATGAGGAATTAGGAAAAAGATATGTGGACAAGAAAAGAAGGATACTGAAAAATTATGGACATAGATCACACTGAGAAGCCTCTGCAGGTAGAGACAGATACTCTTAATCAGTGTCTATAAAATAATAATTAAATCTGATTTACTTTAAAATCCTGTTTAGTATGTATGCATTTCTATGGTCTCATTTTTTTCTAATAATATATGGCATTGTTATTATTTTTTAGATAGTTTCTGCTTTCTTATACTTGCTTCCTTAACATATTGTGTAAACTTGTTATGAGAAAAGTATTTTCCTTATACTTTGTCTTATACATTTTATAAGCACTCCTAAATTGTTATACCAATGTAACTGTCACTCAGTAAAGATGTGAAATGTGGCCTTGGCCAGTTGGCTCAGCAGTAGAGCATCAGCCTGGCCTGTGGAAGTCCTCGGTTTGATTCCGGTCAGGGCACACAGGAGAAGCGTCCATCTGCTTCTCCTCCCTTCTCCCTTCTTTCTCTCTTTCTCTCTCTCTCTTCCCCTTCTGCAGCCATGTCTGAAATGGGCAAATGGCCCCGAGCACTGAGGATGGCTACATGGTCTTTTCTCAGGCACTAAAATAGCTCAGAGCTGTGGCCCAGATGAACAGAACATCGCCCTGTAGGGAGATTGCCAGTTGGATCTTGGTTAGGGTGAATGTGGGAGACTTTTTCTCTGCCTTCTTGCCTCCCCATCTCTCACTTAATAAAAAAAAAAATAATAATAATAATGTGAAATAAAAATATTTTTATGTTTTTCCCAGTCTTAAATTTTCATTTTTTTCATTTTCCAATTTGCATAATGAATAAATACAAAGTCTATATTTTGACCTAATTTTAAATAGGACTAGTTCAAAATACAAAGTTCTGTACATGTAGATGATCCTGTCTAGCTTCAATGATATAGTAGCATTAAGTCATCTAAATAAAACTTTTAATGTCACTGTATATTTCCTGCTAAATGGAATGCATGATATTTTGCATGTATTAATTTATTGGTATGGATTTAATTTTTATTCTATAAGAGTATGTGAATATATATATGTGAGCATATATAATTTTTCTTTCTTGCTTTTCAGTGTTTCTATGCAAATGGGAAATATACATAAAAACATTTCCTAACTGTTTTATTAGAGAAAATCTCAAGTACCTGTCTACTAAGACAGCACTCTTAGTCATTAACTTGTTATATCACAACAGCACATTTAACCTCAAATTACCTCCATTTTTTTATTTTTTAAAAATAGACCTGTATAAAATAATCTAAAAATTGGTATTACTTATGATCTAAGAGTATGGATTTTTAAAGCTATACTTTCAAAAACAAAGTTCAATAAAAGAAAATATAATAAAAGAAGTTTAAAAACCACTGTCCCTATACAATATACATAGTACTTTTATATAAAAAAATGAGTATTTGTCTATTGTGCTGATAATTTTATTTTTTTATGCACTAAAGGAAATAGTTCATCTCTTGAAATTCTCTTATAATATTTAAAGAGGACACATTATTGAGAAGAGATGCGTATTTTCTATCATGTTTCCAAAATATCTACTCCTCTTTAGAGATATAAGTTGACTTTATTGAGATAAGACTAAACAACTAAACACAAAATGCATGTGTGGACTATTGAGAAACTATTTTCCATGGATGTCTTGTATTTTTGCACATCTTGAGAGTGTGTCAAATTTGCATGTTGTTCTGGGCTAAAGCTATCCATTTGTTAAATGGGCTTGGAAGCCTTGATGCACTGAGCAGGTTTGCTATAGCCTTGGGATACAGTGATAGTATTTCCCTCTGAAGCAAATGGTAGACATGATTGCTGTCCAGTGTAATAAATGAAATGTTCCCATTCAAAGCAAAGAGTAGGTATGCTAAATAATAGGTGCTCCCGAAGCTCAGGGTTCCTTTCCTTTAATACAACCTGCCATATATATAGGGATTTATTTGAGCCTATATTTTATTGCAACCCATGTGCAAATCATATGTTTATTTCCATGTTGCTTGCTGTACTGTGAGTAATATAGTTCTTTGTCTTTGACCTAGCAGTCTTAGGTCTTGTAACACCATGTGTGAATTTGTGGCATGCTAATTTATTAGATGGCAAGTAAGGTAAAATCTCAGACCCTTGACATTTCTTGTCAGTTTAGATAAAATAATTAGATATTCATAGAGACGTGACTCTTTAAAGAGGAAGAATGACAATCTGCTGAGTAATTTGCAGGACTTTAGGGAGTCCATGAAATCAGTATGTAGAACAATTTTAGGAACAATTAGCAGTAAATGATCCAGCGTTTTGTTGACTTTGAGGGGGGGGAATTGAGGCAATGATCAGTAATTGAGTACTGGAAAATGATGCAAAAAAAAATTATGGTGTTCTGGTGGTTGCTAACTTCTCCTGTCAGCAGGGGCATTTCCTTGTCATCTGGCTTTCAGCACAGGTCTTCACCATTGTAATAACTAGTACTGAGATCCATCTTGATGGACATAGCTTTCTGGTCTACTCCATTTCCTTCTCATCAGACAGCAGTTACATGAGTATGTTATCTGCAGCAAGAATTACAGGAAGAAATTCATGACCACTGTGGGCAGAAACCACAGCACTGTAAAAACTTTAGATCATTGGGATGTTAAGAGGTGAGAGATGCATAATGCTTGTAAATGATTGGACTGATTGGCCTGTTTTGTAATCTATCTTGACAATCTTAGATTTTTCAGAAAAAAATCAACAAAATGTCCTAGAGTTATTGGTACTGAGTATTAGCTAAATAGGGCAGATATGATACTCCTTAGGAAATTTCCCTGTGATAGAAAAACTCCCATGTGAAACCACATATAAGGCATTGAATAGTACTTTAGATTTTATTGCTTCAGATGGGGATTAAAATACCAAGCCAGTGGATTCATTGGAGAATAAGAAACCAAACCAAATTAATCTATATAAATTCTTGCAATCAACTCTTCTGACATAAAAAACACTCCTAGCTCTTATGTTAAAAATGGCAAGAATTTTAAGAGATACTATTATGACAAGACAGAAAACTGGATAAAGATAAAATTTTTAAAGGCACTATTGTCTGAGTCTAACCAAAGAGTGCAAACTATATGTTTCTAACAGAAAACCAAAGTGACATGGCTATAATTAGTGAGTCAGGCGATGCTTTAAACTAAAATTGATGGTATTGGTAATAATAACCTTACAGCCAAGATGGACTTTGGGTAAAACAAATATTTTAAGAGTTTTGTTGAGCATCAAGCAACCGCATTACACCTGAAACAAAAATAAATATTTATTGCCCACTGTCTTAGACATTGTTTCCTTCCATCCATCTTGTATTTAAGATCAGCTCCTTAAGTTTTTCTTTCAGAGAGAAGGCCCTTATGCACCTCTTCAAAACTGTTACAAGCTGCTTAATAATTTTTTTATTAATTTTACTAGGGTGACATCAATAAATCAGGGTACATATGTTCAAAGAAAACATGTCCAGGTTATATGGTCGATCAGTTATGTTGCATAATAATTTTAAGCTGCTTAATAATTTTATCTGACTTTTGTATTCTCTTAGGCAGCTATCATCAGTTGATTATCATATATCTCAATATTACCTAGAAGTCAATGGGATACATCAGAGAAGACCACAGATAGTTCCCTTCTGACACACAAAAAGTCTGTCAGCAGCTGTTATGTGTTTGGCACACCCACTTTCATAGCAATTTATCAGTTATCCCATACAGTAGACAAATGCCAGCATGATAATGGGGCGGACAAACAAGAAAATTGTAGATGGCTGTCTTTAAGGAAATCACTTTAAAACTATGACAAGACTCAAATATTCAAATGGAAATAGATATGAAAGGCCTACTATAGGCTCTGTCTTATCAGCTCAGAAGGTTAGAGCATTGTCTCGAAACACCAAAGTTGTGGGTTTGATTCCTGGTCAGGGCACATATGGAAAACAACCAATGAATGCACAACTAAGAAAAAAATAAATGAGTGCTTCCCTCTTTCTTTCTCTGTGTGTATGTGTGTGTGTCTCTAAAAGCAATTAAAAAAAGAAGGCCTACTCTCTGGCTGCTAAAGATCATAGGAATATCATTGATGTATAAGTCCTCTTTAAAAGGCCTAAATAGTTGTCATCAGCACATTTCTTCTAGGATCACTATGTGTGCCCTTGGTCTACATATCCCATGTGAAAATAAGGTGGGTGATTGACTTTTTCCTAAAAATATAATTTCTTTAACAAAGAGGTTGTTGTATGTTTTCTTCAACTGTTCAAGGAAGCATAAGCAGTAGATCATGTAGCCTTCAGATAACTACAGATTCCTCTCCAAAATGAGGTTTTCATTGGTTAGTTGTGTGAGCTTTCCCATGGGTTTAGAGACTATTCATATGTGCCATTTGGGAGTCATCCAATTAGAAAAAGTAATGGAAAATTTATTCTTGATTTTGGCTGAAGTGGTTAGTAACAGTACCTCAGCCACAAAAGTAATTCTTGTCCTCAATTCTTTAGCCAGGGTTTCTATGATAGCATTTCCGTAGTTTTCCTTCTCAAAGGCTAAGATGAGGTCAGTGCAACTCTTAGTTCATTCTACTTTTCTGAATTAATTACTGGGCCAAATGGAAATGCCAATAAAAATTATAAGAAGAAAGCCATAAACATTTAGAAATTTCTAAGGTAGATCCTATTATTTGTGGGATTTGGGGGGCAGAAGAGAATTGCTGAATTCAATACTGTAGATTGGTCTCATTTTCTGGTATGGAATCCCATTAAAAGTGCCTTAACTGAATGCTGTATGAGACAAATTAATAGATGTATTCCCAGTCTCTATTAATCTGATTAGTAAAATGGATAATGGAATAGCATACTCATGGAAAATTTTTTATGAACTGTAGTGGAAATCTGCAAATAAAGTCAAAGTGGGACTCTTTTTGGATCTCTAATGGTTTTGCATATATTTCAAGTAAGTGACTGATTGTCTTTAGGACAATCATATTATATTCATGTGAATGCAGTTTTACAAGATGAATAAGTGTCACTGCCAAGTCCAGGCATGCTGATTATAAAGATAATATCTTCCTCCAGCAGAAAAACAATCCTAAGAAAGAAGAGCAAAGCCTGAAATATCAACTCCCATATTTAAATTATGCTACAAAGTGATGATAATCAAAACAGAATAGTATTGCCAGAAAAGCAGACTCTCAAACCAATGAAACAGAATTGAGTTTCCATAAATGAAACTATATGGACATGGGAAATAATTTTTGACAAAGGAGCCAAAAACGTACAATAAAGGATAGAAATCTTCTTTAATAAACAATTCAGGGAAAATGCAAAGCCACATGAAACAGAATATACTTGACTACAGTTTGTCCCCATGTATAAAAATTAACTAAAAATTGATTAAACAAAATATAAGACCTGAAATAATAATTACATAAAGAAAACATAAACCTATGGAACTTGGTTTTAGAGAAGATTTGATAAATTTGACCCCAAAGGCAAGGAAAGTAAAGGCAAAAAGATATAACTGGGCATATATAAAACTAAAAAGCTTTGGCACAAGAAATTTCCAACTAAACAAAAAGGCAACCTACCAAATGGGAGATGATATTGCAAACAATAGCTCATATATTGTGTTTGTGTGTGTGTGTGTATACACAAAACATACAAAGAACTCGTACAACTCAACACCAAAAAAAAAACCAATTTAAAAATGAGTAGAACACCTGAACAAACTCCTCTCCCAAGAAGACACAAATGACCAACAGATACATGAAAAAATGCTCAACTTCACTAGCTGTTAGTGAAATGCATATCAAAACTACAGTGAGATGCCACCTCACACCTGTTAGAAAGGCTATTATCAATAAAACAGGTAATAACAAATGTTGGAGAGGTTGTGGAGAGAAATGAACCCTCATTCACTGCTGATGGGAATGTTAACTGGCACAACTATTATGGAAAATAGTATAGTAGGTCCTCAAAATATTACGAGTATGTTTACCATATGACCCAGCAATCCTCTACTGGGTATCTACCTGAAAATCTCAAAAACAATTATGTGCAACAGATATATTTATATATACATCCCTATGTCCATTGCAGTACTACTTATGCTGGTCAAGAGATGGAGACAAACAAAGTTTGCTTTGATAGAGGATTGGATAAAGAAGATGTGGTACATATATACTCTGAAATATTATTCAGC
The DNA here is from genome assembly GCF_036850765.1 of Saccopteryx bilineata. Taxonomy (NCBI): domain Eukaryota; kingdom Metazoa; phylum Chordata; class Mammalia; order Chiroptera; family Emballonuridae; genus Saccopteryx; species Saccopteryx bilineata. The sequence continues at coordinate 86,910,063 of NC_089495.1, read as the reverse complement.
TACAAGAAAAGATGAAATACTGCTATTTATGACAATCTGGATAGACCTTAAGAATTATGTTAAGCAATAAAGGCAGTTAAAACAAGCTAAGACCCATCTGATTTCGCTCATATGTGTGATACAAAACTGAAACTCATAGACACAGACAACAGCATGGTTTTTACCAGGTGGAGGGGGTGGAGGTGTAGTAAGGGGAAAGGGGGCTGAATATGTGGTGATGGAAGATGGTTTGACTTTGGGTAATGAACACACAATGCCATATACAGATTATACATCATAGAAGTATACACTTGAAGCCTATATAATCTTACTAACCAATGTCACCCTTATAAATTTAATTAAAAAACTCATAACAATAAAATTTTAAAAATGAAGAGTTACATTAAAAAAAGCAGAAAATGACAACTATGTTTATTGCCTAATATAGGAGATTCGGAGTTCCTTTTATTTTATTTTATTTTATTCTTTTTTACAGAGACAGAGAGAGAGTCAGAGAGAGGGATAGACAGGGATGGAGAGAGATGAGAAGCAACAATCATCAGTTTTTTGTTGCGACTCCTTAGTTGTTCATTGATTGCTTTCTCATATGTGCCTTGACCGTGGGCCTTCAGTAGACCGAATAACCACTTGCTCATGCCAGCAACCTTGGGTCCAAGCTGGTGAGCTTTTTTGTTTGCTCAAGGCAGATGAGCCCACACTCACGCTGGTGACCTCGGGGTCTCGAACCTGGGTCCTCTGCATTCCAGCTTGACGCTCTGTCCACTGCGCCACCGCCTGGTCAGGCTAGGAGTTTCATTCTTATAAATAAACCTACCACATGTGCAGCTCCCCTAGGCCCATATAATACTGTCCCGATGGAAAGGGGGTCAAGAAGAATCAACACGCATTCCATTCCGGTGCTCATGAAACTCACTGGTCTGTGAGTACTAAAATTTATTTGTTTCTAATCCAAAGTCTTATGTTTTATACACATTCATCAAAGAGATTGAGGTAGTCAAATTGTTTTAGAATGCAAATAGTGTAAAATATCAAACCTCAAACATTTTTCTGTATGAGTTGTAAAAAGTTTTAGCCAAGTCTTTCAAATTTTATTAAGTCAAAGTAGGTGCAGACACAATTTAGATCATTAATTAAAAGGAAACATTGTAATGAAAATTATAATATACCGTAGTTAAGTTCATTTTTTTATTTAAAGCCAATCTTATTGATATTAAAAACAAAAGACAATGCTTTTCTTTATTTAAAAATTGTTCTGAATTATTCCACAGAATACAAAAAATTTAATTAATATTTTAAAATAATATACAAGGCATTATATATGATCTGAAGAACAGGAGGTAATAAATACAGACTTCAGAGTGATTTGAGTGTCCATTCTTGAATGATTTAGTCAGAATATATTTACGTATTTATTTGAACTATTTCTGTATTTTGTAAAATATACTATCACCCAGTATAGGGTTTTTATAACATCATTTACATTATTTTTTTAATACAACTTTGACATCTATACATAAAATTAATAAAAGTGTGAATTGTACATTTGGTGACATTCAATTCTTCTTTGTTCTCGAAAATAAATGCTGAAATCTGATTTTTCTGGTTGCAAGATAGGCATTTATTTCCTGTTTTATATTCTTAGAGGTCTTTTCACTGAAGGCCACCAAAACAGTTGTCCCATCAAGCATGAAAAGAGGTACCTGCAAAGACTTAAAACATTCTTTTGCATTCCCAAGGGCAGTATTTCAAGGAAGTTGTCAATAATGTTATAATTTTATAAAGCTGGTGGAAATAAATCTTCAAATAAATGAATAAAAATCTGCACAAGTTCAAGAGCTGATTTTGTGTTTACACTTTACTTTTGTGTTTACAAATATTTGAATATTGGGGTAAAATAATATACTCTCTCCTAAGTCCACTTTGTCTTTGTTCTTTAATCAAAATTCAAATTTTATATTGAATTGACAACACTTATTTGGAGTTCACATCTGATTATTTCCTGATAAAGCATAATAAATCATACCACAATATAAGATTGAGCATTTTATGAGCACTCCATAGACAAGTCAACTATGAGTTATTAACATGAATGGAAATGAAAAAACAACCTTATTTGATTATACACAGAGGTTTTACAATATAGATAAGTCAATCAAACTGATATTATAATATCTAAATGAATGCTGAAAAACATTTAGTTTACAATTTCATTAGGAATTTTTGAAGTAAAAGTGGCTTACTTTGTAAATAATTGGTAAGAGTTTTCTATAATAATTTAAAAATAATGTTTGATATGAATTCAATATTCTATTCATTGGTTAACTTATTCAAAATAAATACAGTATACAAAGATGAGAAAATTAATCAAAAGAATAAATATATTACACATGTCTAAATACTAATAACTGATTAAATAGTAGTCCTATAATTTCAAACTAATTAGTAAAACTTAACACTTTCATCTTAAACACTGTGTTATATGCCCTTCATGAGCTCAGATAAAGGGAGGAGTCATTATACTAAAAATGCCTAAACCAAATTGTTATAATCTTCATAACAATCTCTGTTTAGTAGTGATATATTTCTTATGACATTAAAAAGGTATCTTTCAAATTTCTTTTAAAATATTTATTCTCAAAGTTAAAAATTTATATATGCCAAAAAAGAAAGTCATGTATTGGCAATTGATATAATATAGGAATTTTTCACCAAATTGCTAATGAATTTTAATTGTTCACTTACATAAGCTTATGTTCAACATCTCAAAATCTTTACATAAGAAACAGTAAATTTAAATATAAGTAAACTATTACTGGCATGAACAGCCTACATGCAAAGACTGATATTACACATACACTATTAAAAGAGAAATAGTCACTTTGATCATTATGAGAATTAAAAAGAATTTATTTTTCACTGCAATTGGCATTTTGCTACAGAATAACTACAATCAAGAACTTTGTTTCCAAAGTTATTATTCCAACTAAAACCCTAAGTTATTAAAGTTGGCTTTAAAAGCAATTTTTTTCTTTCTTTTAAAAAAAATGAGTTCGCTAGAGTTTTTGCATAATTATGGAAAATTTATTCATTATTAATGAAAGCTGTAGTAATATGGACATAAATTATGCTATATAGTCATTGCTTCAGTGTTACATAAAATTCAATAGATTTCTCAAAAAGACTTATGCTTTTTGAATAGAATATACTAAATTTGTTGAAGAGTGTCAATAATAAAAACTCTACATTTCTTCAGAAATAACTCAAGTGCATACACCTACGTGAATAAGAAGATATCGCTTTACATTATAAACATTTAACTTCTCAAACAAAAATGCTACTTGCATTGTTTTGTATGTTAATATAGTCTTCTAAAAATGGTTTTATGTCTATTAAAGACTAGATACAATCTGCACATTAAATATATTTTTTAAACTTTATGTATCATGTAAATTATTCATTTCATATGTGCAACTCATTATTCACCATAAAGTGTTAATACATTCCACTACCCAAATAATCTTATAAATTAAATGTAATTTATTTTTTCTTACCTCTCACCTGCCCTCACCCAGGGAACCACAATCTGTATTTCTTTGCCAACCTTTCATTTTGAAATACTTTTAGGATTACAAAGAAGTTACCAAATTAAGAGATTAATGTTGATATAGCATAATTAATTTAACCATATATTTTATTTTAATTTCACCACTAAAGCTCAATTTATGGTCTAGGATCCAATATAGAATTGAAGTATTTCTCATGTTTCTGTGATACAAAAATTAATGCTTATTCCTGCCCTCACCCCTGGATTCATACTCTGCCAAGAGGTCCATGTCCTAATACCTACTACTTGTGAATATGTTACTTTATATGATTAAAAAACTTTGCAGTAATTAAAGATATGATTGGAGGGATGGTCCTTGAGATGAGGAAATTATTATTGATTTTTCAGATGGGCAGATTCTTATCACATGAATCCCTTAAAAGCAGAGAACTGTTCATGGCTGTGTTCAGAGAGATATATGAAGATAGAAGGAATGTCAGAGAGCTATGATGTCACTGGCTTTGACTATGGGTAAAGCAGCCAATAGCCATGGAATGCAGGCAGCCTCTGTATGCTAGATTAGTCAAGGACCGCCAGCAAGACACTCAGCCGGGCCAATACCTCATTTTAGCTCAATGAGAACCACGTCAAATTTGAGACCTTCAGAACAGAAAGATAATAAATTTGTGTTTTGTAAAGTACTGAATTTGTGGTAATTTGTTATAGCAACAATAGAAATCTAATTATAGTTCTTCCAATCTGTAATAGTCCTTCAGTGTTTCATGATCTTGACATTTTTTAAAGAGAGAAATTCAATTATTTTGAGAATGTTTATTAATTTTGAATTGTCTATTTTTTTCTCATAGAATTGGAAAGTACCACAAAGGTGATACACTCCTCCCTCTGTGAATTAATCAATAATTATATTGTGTCATATTATCAAAATATGATGATAATCTTGGGCCCTTGATTAAGATTATATCTGCTAGGATTCTACACTCTAAATTTACTCTTTTTTTCTTTATGATATAGTTTAAAATTCCTTCTTTGAAAAAAATATATATACTTTTGTATTTTTCTGAAGTTGAAAACAGAGAGGCAGTCCGACAGACTCCCGCATGGGCCTGACCGGAACAAATATACTTTTTAATGTTTTTTGTTGTCATTGATCCAGAATTAGTTTTGGGCTAAAGAAGAAATTTTTACTGTAGTTTAATAACAGAATCAAGTTAAAGTGCTTTAATCTTTAGTTGTTTATTTTTATATTTTTTATCACTCTGAAATAGAAATCGGAAACCACAATTTTTATTGTGTTTATTATTATCGTGTACAAAATGAACATGGTGCTAGAGAATGGGCATTCAAGAAAATAATCAGTATTGTGGAATATTATTGACTATTATATTATGAAGCAAGACTACATTAATCATTAAATTTCTAATGTAAGAGAAGAGTAGATTAAAATAAAAAAATTAAATATCAAATTTTATTTTTCTAAACAACTGTTGTTCTTGAAGAATTAAAATCCTGGTCATGCTGTTTTCACAATAGATCTAAATGGCACCATGACAACCTTGTATTTGTTTGTGTTATGATCTGTGCTCTGATCCTTTATACATTGCATCAGGACCATTAATGGTAGTAGCTTAGAATTTGACAGTTTAAAATATGTCTTGACTTGGGATAAAAGACTTGACACTCACATAAAATGAAATACACATACAAAAAATCTTGAAATGTATTATTGACTTAAAACTTAAGAACTTTAATTTTAAACTTTATTTAAAATTAAAAATGCAATGGTAAAGTTTATAGGTACACACTCCTGTAATATCCCACAAGAAGCATGTTTGAAAGGGATTTTGATTTTAATCTTGGAAGTCTAAAATTAAAGAAAAAAATTCTCAAAGATGTTATTTTTCTTTTATAAATTTCACAATTCAGATATCATGATAGTACATAAAAGAAACTTGTGAAATTAAACTACTGATAATTTTAGCCTGTACAATTTCTTAGAGCACTATTAAATTTTAAATTCTTCTAGGGAAAATGAAAAACACTTTATCTTATTTTATCATTTATCTACAGGGTAAGAGCTGAACTTTTACACATGAATGGATTTTTTAAATAACTATAATTCTAAATATTATTCAAATATAACTTTTAATAGATTGCTGAGAATTAATTAGGTAAGTATGTTGTGCCTCCATAAATCATAATCTATAGTATAGTTAACTTGATACTGTAATTGCTTAAATCTCATATAGAAATAAAATAAACTAGATAAATTTTTGTATTGTTTTTCTAGGAAGATCAGAAATATGGAATGACAGACAAAAGAGCTGTCCTTTGAATAAAGTCCATACACTTCAGGACTTAATCCTTGCAATATCTAACTTGGCAGCTCAGAGAAACGATTTGTTCCATGCTTCTTATCTGTCCCAAATTGAACTCTTTCATGCTTCAGTGAGTATCCTAATTCTAATGTACTTTTGTTTGGAAGAATATGCCATGCTCATCCTATCCACATCTTCCATTACTTTATTGAAGACTTGGCAGGCATACTTTCAAGAGGCTTAGTTGTATTACACACAACAGCCTCTCAAAAACAGAAATGTTTTCAGCCTCTCAAAAAACAGTTGCGGCATCTCAGCATCTCTCTGCTACTCTATACCTACGGTCAACTTTCTGTGTACACTCTGACAATATTGAGAGTGAAAGGAGTACAATTAATAATGACTACAGAAAAAATAAAAAAATACATTATATAAGCACATAAAATCCTATGGACAGTCATAAGTATGTGGATTACAAGAGGGGTAGAGGGTGGGAGGAGGTAGAAAAGGGGAGACTTGACTTGGGGGGGTGAACACAAAATACAATATACAGATCATGTGTTATAGAATTGTGTGCCTGAAACCTATATAATTTTATTAACCAATGCCACCCCAAAATCTAATTTTTTTTAAAAAAAAAGTAAGCTAGTTATGCTGAATATACCCATTTGATAATTTTAAATGATAGACTTTCATATTTTTTTTTCAAATTAATGTTCTAGTAGATATGCAGTGGTTTGTACAAGGGACAAAATTGTTTGCATTTAACATCAGGGTGTTTTTTTTATAAAAAGGAAGCTCTAATAGAGTTTTTCTTTCTTTTATAATCTATATAATTCTATAAATTACTAGGAACTGTGCTCTATGTAAAGTACCTACCTATATATTTATCATTTAATTATCAAATACGTGCATGATGTTCACATTACATTTTCTTTTTCTTTTTTCCTGATGAGTAATGTGAGGCTCCAAGCATTTAAACAAGGTTCCATTTAATTCCTTATCATGATTAACAAGACCTATAGAAAAATTAGTATTATTACATTTATATTTTAAAATTTTTATTGAATTCATTGGAGTGACATTAGCTAATAAAATTATATAGGTTTCAAGTGTACAATTCCGTCATACAGCACCTGTATATTTGTTGTGTGTTCACCACCTCAAGTCAATTCTTCTCCCATGAGCATCTGTCCCCCATCCCTCTTTTCTGCCTGAAATTCCAACACTCTCTGTGGCTTAAGTTTTTTGGTTTTATTTGCTTAATCCCTTACACCTTTTTCACCCAAGCCCCCAACACCTATCCCCTCTGATAGCTGTTAGTCTGTTCTCTGTATCTATGAGTCTAAAACATGTTTATTTCCCCCATTTGAAGCTCATCCAGTACTTTGCTAATGACATATTACTTTACTGAATATTATTACTATTATTTTTTTGTGTGTGTGTATTTTTCTTAAGTTGGAAATGGGGAGGCAGTCAGACTCCTGCATGTGCCTGACCAGGATCCACCTGACATGCCCACCAGGGGGCGTTGCTCTGTTGCGACCAGAGCCATTCTAGCACCTGAGGCAGAAGCCACAAAGCCATCCCCAGCGCCCGGGCCAACTCTGCTCCAATGGAGCCTTGGCTGCAGGAGAGGAAGAGAGAGACAGAGAGGAAGGAGAGGGGGAGGGGTGGAGAAGCAGATGGGTGCTTACCCTGTGTACCCTGGCCGGGAATCGAACCCGGGATTCCTGCACGCCATGCCGACACTCTACCACTGAGCCAACCAGCCAGGGCCTGAATATTATTTTTCAAAGAAAAAGAATGTGATGTATTTGAGATTACAGATTTCCAGGATAAAATCTTGGCTGTGCTACATACAAGTTATGTAATATTAGGGAAGTCACAACTTTTCTGCCTTGAGTTTTTGTCATTCTGTGAACTCATCAAATGGGATCCATATCTGTTTTGAAAAATAAATTATGTAATGCAGGTAAATTGTTAACATGTGCTACAAGAAATTAAACATTTAAACATGGTTGAATTTTTAATCTTTATTATATTTAAATTATTTAGATGTTTATAAGAAAATATGAATATATCGATAGTTATGTTTATGAACATTTTATATATCTTTAAATAATATATGCTTGTATGTTTTCATAATTCACTATATTTATAAATAAATGTAAAGATAACCTAACCAGATGGTGGTGTAGTGGATTGAGCATCAGATTGGGATGGGAAGACCCAGGTTTGAAACCCTGAAGTCACTGGCTTGAGAACAAGACTCACCAGCTTGAGCCCAAGGTTGCTGGCTTGAGCAAGGGGTCACTCTGTCCGCTGTAGCTCCCTCTCAAGGCACATATGAGAAAGCAATCAATGAACAACTAAAGAGCTTCAATGAAGAATGGATGCTTCTCATCTCCTTTCCTGTCTGTCTGTCTCTATCTGTCTCTGTCAAAAAAATATAAATACAGTTACAAAGCATTATGTTAATCTCACATTTTTATATTTATAATATTTATATTTTCATATTTATAAAGTTATTAAAGTATAATACTTTATAATAAGTTAGGTAATATATGTAAAGTGCTGATTATTACATTTTAGTTATTTTGCTATTTCATTTTTAAGCAAAATTTGATTGATCTACAAACTTAGAAGTTTCACTGTAACATAATTTCTACACTATAAAAAAAGAATTAATAGTAGACCTATCATAAATCAGGACACAGAAGAAATGATGTTGTAATAATACTTTAGATATAATGAGAGTTTACAACTATTCTGTGGTACCATCTTTTTATCCTAAATTAATTTCTTATTCATTAGAATGTAGCTCCTTTAACCTCAGTTACCATATATTTTTAAATGTACAATTTAGAACATTGCTTTTTGAAATATTTGAATAAGTTAAAATATCCATTGGCTATACTTTTTCTTCATACTTCTTATCACCTCAAAATAAATACCAATAATAAAAGAGTTATCAAAATTACTTTTATTGAGGGTTTGATGTATATTTCCCAGGAAACTTTTCAAAGTTATTATAAAGTACAGACTTAAAAAACAAAACAAAACAAACATGTGTGAGGACACTTGCCAAGCTTGGAAAAATACTGGTGATGGTGCGGCTCTGGCATAAACCCAGTCTGTTTGACTCTCAAGCATTCCATGTCTGTCTGTGAGCTTGTTTTCCTTACATATCAAAACTTGGCTTCTACAGATTCTCATTTGAAATACTATAAACAGCATAAGAGAGTCAAGTTGCAAAATACCACCTAATTTGACGTCAGTGTTACAAATTGGTTTATAAATTCTGTCATAGTTTGACACAAAAGAAATGCAATTGACTAAGATTTTTTTCTCTAAAACCACAGAGCTGTAAATAAATAAATAAATAAATAAATAAAACCAAAGAGTCATATAAAGTGTGATTGTGAAAGAGAACATAAATATATAGTGCTCACAAAAATGAGAGGATATTTCAAAAATCAATATGAAGCTATAAAATATCCCCTAATATTTGTGAGCAGTATATTTAGATTAAAACAATTGTTGAACATATACTAAAAACATTTTTAAATTATCCGATTTGATCTTTAAAATTTATCTTAGCTAAATTTAGGTCAAACTTTTTTTTTCACAAATAAAGTAAATGAAAACACAGTATTTAATAAATAAATGGTCCAATTAAACAAAATAAATTTGGTCAAATTATGAGTAAGAACTCACTTCCCCTGAGTTTAAAAGTGAGTTCTTTTTACTTATTCCTAGCATATCTCCTATAAAGTCTTATTATAACATGTTATGTATATCATATATATCATATGTATATTATATATATACCATATAAACAGTACTTTATACAAAATCAAATATTTTAAAATAGATGAGAAAAACATGTTATTGATTTGACCTAAACAAATTAATATGCCAGGTAAAGAAAGTAAGAAATAATTAAAGCACAATAAATTATCTCATATTCGCAGAGCCAAGACATGCTTTTATTGATATGGAAATAGATTTTGTATTTTGCATGTATATTGAATAACTGATAGTTATTTAATAAGCAGCAATACATGGGAGATTAAGACAATTTTTCTTAGTTGCAAGGTAAAATTCCTGTAATAACTACAATACTGAATAAATTCAATTATGTATAATCTAATTCATGAGAATTTAGTGAGCTATAATCTATGAAATTTTATTAAAAGCACAGACTGAATTAAGAGCTATTATGTATAATTTGCTAACTGTGTGACCTTAGGAAATTTACTTAAATTCTCTGTGCTCAGTCATTTTCCTATGACATAGGAATGATCCTAGTACTGGAGAGGCATATTGTAAAGATTAAGAAGTTAGTTCATGTAATGCACTCTGCCTATTTTTGTCATTTTCTTTTTTAAGTTTAATGTGACATACATTTTTATAAGACTCTTTACAGTACTTTATTAAATACCTTTTAATAGAGGTTAGACTGTATAAAAACAATTGGCATTTTGAGTTTTTCTTTAATAATTCTCTTCTTGAAATGCTGCCATTTTCTAGAATTGTGACTACCACACGATGATAAAAGATAGTGTGTTTTTGAGCGTATCGTGACACTTATGCAGTCAGTTGTTGGAGGAAGTGGTCTACATGTCATCCTGGTAAGGCGAATAACTCAGCTCTCCCTCCAGCAATATCAGCTAATAGTATTTCAGCAGGTGAGGGAAGAGTCTTTAGTAGAAGCAGTTCTGTGATGTAGGATAGCAAGGTTGACTCTTAGTAATATGAATGCACTTATGTGCCCTAAGAAAATGATGTCATTTATGAGCAATTAACACACTTAATATAGTGGAGTGTTATAAAAGCTGTGTCTTTTACAATTATTATTTCTTTAATTTTTTCTTCTTGTCAAATGTGGTTTTGCTTAGCAAGTAACCTAGATTTTATGGTTCAACCAGAAAGCAATACGTAGCTGTATGTTTTATTTTCAGTTAAAATGTTTTCTGCTAAAGTTGCTCCAACTTATTCCTCAAATGACTTTGTCAAAGATTTATTTATATTTTCAAGGTTCTAACCTATATATAAGCTTTGTCTAAGGAATTAAATTTCTCTGTAAGTAACCAAATTCAATTCAATTTTTACAAAGCTAATTCTTTGTTTATATTAGATAAATTCAGTGACCTGGAAGAATTTATGCAAGATGTAAACACTAAAGAATTATGTGTGCTGTCTATGAAAGAAGGTTAAAATATATAAAGTCAACATTTTGCAAGTAAATATTTCATTATTAAAAATAAAGGTCATATTAAGCACAAGAATATGTGCAAAAACAAATATTAAGTTTACTTTTAGAGAATAGCAGATCTGTTTTCTTAAAGAAAATTTGAAGTAATATAGATATAGATATATTTCAAAATGCTTTTAAATCTACATAAGTTGAACTCTGATGTTAATGTATTTCATGTGATAATTTTGCTACCAAGAAAATATTAAATCTATACCAATCTTTCAAAAATAATCAACTATTGTTACTGGATTCAAGCCCAATTTTATTTCTTTTTTTCCCCTTGAAATGAAATACTGAGTAAAATAAATAAATAAATTTAGAGGAAAGCCAATATGAATACCCTTCAGGAGATTATTGTTCAATTTTACTCAATAGGTATAAATACTACTCACTTAAAAGTTTTATTTTTAAAAATCTTACTGTTATGTTGTACTTCCTAGTTACTAAACAAGGACATCATAAATGAGATTGATGTTACAGATGATATGGATTTTTTATATTCAAAATAACAAGCTGTTTCTTGACTAGAACATTAATTTATTCAATACCACCTAAAACACAATATTAAGTTAGCACTAAAACCTGTGTATTCCACAGACATAGTTTAATCAATTAATGCTTTTCTCCTGTTAGAAATAATAACACATTAAAGATTACGATTATAATATTACAATATTTAAGATAAAGTAATTTTTCCTTAATCTTTCCGGTTAAAACCTCTATGAAATTAATAGACCTATTGTATTTACAAGCCATCTTCCCAGACTTTCTTAGCAGTCTCTCTTTGCTATTATCCATGGCCCTGAGTGTGTGAATTCATCATTCTTTTTCTGTCAGCTGTCTGCAGTGTTAGTTGAAGATTTTAAAAATGCCTGAAGGGTGCACTGTCAGCTGCAGATACCTGAGTCAATGTGGTAATATCAGTTGATTTCATTCTAGGTAATACGCTTACACACACATCTTTGCACACAGTACACCTTGTAGAGGCACTTGACACATTTCAAAATACAACCTTTGGTTAGTAAGTACCTGGAGCAGTGCAGAAATTTCACAATAATATTTCTGCCCTTCAATTATGTTTTTCAAAATTTTAGGAACAGATAGTTATCCAGAGTTAATTGAAAAGCCTTAATGCTTTTAGTACTTTTATTTTAATTCATTTTAGAGAGGGAAGGGGGAGAGGAGAGAAAAAGACAGAGAAGGGGAGAAGGAGCAATAGGCATCAACTCCCATATGTGCTTTGACTAGGCCAACCCAGGATTCCAAACCTGCGACCTCAGCGATCCAGGTTAATGCTTTATCCACTCCACCACCGCAGAACCGGCTGTGTTCTTAATACTTGAATAGATTGTTAAATAATCTAGCCTCTATATTGTTTTACATTTTAATGAATAAAGAAGCTGAGTATACTTATTTGTAAACATAATCATTGGATCATTGGAATATACTATATACACACTGGTTATTAACTTGCAGTTTAACTTAAAAAAGCAAACTCCAATTTTTTATAGTATAATAAGAAGGAAAGGTGGTAGATTGAACCAGGAACAGAAATTGAACCTAAAATAATTCAAGATCCAAATGCAAGTTTAATTCTGTTGGTATCTCTGCCCTGCCTCCTCCCCTCTCTGCTTTATCTCATTGGTTCTCTCATAACCCTCATATTTCCTTTAGTAATTTTATAATCTATTAAATAAGAAGTCATGCTGAACATGCACAGTTATCATGAACTGATTTGCTTTTATCCTTGATTTACAGTATACTTTTCCTGACAGTGGATCAAATTAGTGTCTGATGGTATTCATATCATTTTTCAACAAAGCAAGAGAAAGAGAGAGAGAGAATATTTGAGCATTTACCATGGTGTAAAAATGCTTAAATGCATCATAAGTATGGCTTCTTCTTGGTTCCAGGGATCAAACTCCTGTTTGTCCTAACAGATGCCAATTTTCATGGCAAGAAATATTAGAAATTACAATAATATGCTTCATATTTCAGTCATTTGCTCATAAGAGTAAATCATTTTCACACTCTGAATAAATATTTGAGTAGTATTTGGGCATATATTTGGATAATTTACTCCATAGGTGTATCCACTAGTAAGTGAAGCATTATTTCTTTATAATGTGCCAGGATCTTGTACTTCCTAACTGAAGTATAAAAAGCTTCACAATCAAACCTATGTTTATCTTGATAATTATATACATATATATATAATGTATAGTTTTAGTTATAAATTCAGAGACCTAAATTTCCTAATCTCATATATTTGAAAGCCCAGTCATGTCAGTCTCTTAGACAATATATACAATATACCTCTCTGATAGATCCATTATAAGTAGAATTGATTGGATCATAGTATATCAAAAGATGTAGAGGCGATGTATCTGTAAAGTACCAGCAAATAAAATGGTCAGAAAGTGGGTTCAGGTCTCCAGATTCCAGACAGCAAGCACGAGCAGTAGGATCTGGGCAGGATGTGCTGTGGAACACAGAGGAAACAAACGGCACGTGTCCTGAACATAGGAAACCAGATCCAGAAACAAAATAATAAATAAGAACACAGAACAGTGGATCCAGTGACAATGTAGACATCATGGTCAGAGGAAGCAGCTAATGGGACGGAACTCACGATCTCATTCCATCACATGTGAGTTGAAAATGAAACGCTCTGGAAGATAAGAAAGCGCTTACCTTAATTGCTTTTTTCTTACTCTGTTTGGTGTTTTCTCTTTTACTAATTCTGTTTTACAATTTATTATTAAAAATTAAGTCTATTTTCTCTTCTAGAAGTTCTGATCCATATTCATAGGACACAGTAATCCCAACACAAAATGTTTTACCAGAGGAATCTATAGCTTAAAACCACTACCAGCTGTTATAAAAAAAAAAAAATCATGCAGCCTCTGTGGAAAAATTTGGCATTTCTCAAAAAGTTAAACATAACCCAGCAATTCCATTCTTAGGTATATGTCCAAGCAAATGAAAACATGTATCCACACAAATACTTGTATAAAATATTTTTAGCAGCATTATTCATAGTATCCAAAAAGTAGAAGCAGCCCAAATATCCCTCAACCAATGAACGGGTAAAGAAATTGTGGTCTATTCTGTTGATGGACGACTTACTACTGAACAATAAAAGGGATGAAGTATTTAAGTATACAACAACATGGATAAATATCAAAATAATTATGCTAAGTGAAAGAAGTCAGATGCAAAACACCACATATCATCTTGTTTATATCAAATATCCAGAAAAGACAAATCTAGGGAACCAGAAAGTGGTTTCCTGAGGCTAAGGGTGGGAATGCAGAATGACTGAAAATAGATACGAGAGGTCTCTTTGGGATGATAAAAATGTTCTAAATAGGACTGTGCTAATGGCTGTACAACTCTGTAAGCTTACTAAAAATTATTGATTATACCCTTAAAGTGAGTGAATATTATGGTGTGTATCAAAAAAAGTGTGGTCTTTTTCTTTAAATATTTTATTTGTTGAGTTTTAGAGAGAGGGGATAGAGAGAGCGAGAGAGAGAAGGGGGAGGAGCAGGAAGCATTAACTCCCATATGTGCCTTGACCAGGCAAGCCCAAGGTTTCCAACGGCAACCTCAGTGTCCCAGGTCGACGCTTTATTCCACTGCGCCACCACAGGTCAGGCGAAAAGTGTGGTCTTTTTAAACAATTAAATTAAATTAAAAATCATTGCTATAAACAATACATTAATTTATTAGTACTTAGTTGTAATGTGCTTTTGTTTTTGTATATATGTTTTATGTAAATCTGTATTCATATAAGTTTACTGACATACAACTTCAGAAACGTATTTTACAGTTGTGGGCCATTAGATGTATTCAAGTATGATTGTATTTTGCTTTGATAGTAAAATTTTGTTTAAGAAGCTGGGGAAATAGCCATTAGTGGCATAAACAACTAATATTTTGATTGCTATTATAGATAAATTATATTCAAGAACATATCTAAGAATTTTGAATAAGTGATTCTAATTTAAAAAAAGTTCATAATTGTCTTTTGCGAGTGTATTGCGCATTTTCTCCTTCTGTGCAGAAACTTCTTTACTTTTTCTTCTCAAGGTCATATAGCCCTTATCAGATAGCAGCAGAGCTTCAGCAATAACAGCAGATGCCAACTTAGATTAATGTAAGGGAATATTTTTTTTCGATTTTTATAGTTTCTCTCCTTTGCACCCATTTTGACAAGGAACAATGTTGGGTTCAATGCCAGATGCCCCAGAGGTGCCCTAGAGTTATTTTAACGGATTCAATTTGCTTTGCTTTTCATGTAAGAATAGCTTTTCTTCTTAGATATTTTTGAGGTATAGAAGAAACTCTTTCTTACATAAAATAGTTTTAAAAGCTTACTTTTTATATAAACTTTTATTATGGAATCATAGAAATTTAAAACTAGAGACTATAGTGATCATCTATTCCAGTGTTTCTCAAGGCGTATAAAGTAAAAATGTCTTGTCACTCATTTCTTGTTTTCCCTGATGAATATAGTGATTGAGGCCTACTTTTCCTATTCCTTCATTATGTCAACAGTGGAGAATTTAACCAGTTACTTGTTTGCAGTATATTTTGAATTACAAAACAGTACAGTGGTTCATATTTTTACTCCACAGATAAAGAAATAAAGATGCACAATAGTTTAGCTTATTCTGCAAGAGCACATAAATGTCAAGTGGCGGGGTAGACCTGGGAGTGCTAAGGACTCTTTCCTCTCACAGCTCTTTTGTACTTTCCCTTATTTTATCCCCACCACCTTAATATTTTCATAATTGAAAAATCCTGGTTCTTCATTGCTCATTTTTCTCCTATGTGCTTACTAATTTTTTTCTTTTCTTTTTTTATTTTCAGTAACTTTTTTATATATTTGAACCCGATATCAGAGTCTATATAAAAGCTCAATCAGGTTATATTATGCTCTGGCTTGAAATGATCTAGTGACACACATATGATTTAATATCCCAGCTTCAGATTTATCCTCTATGTCCCAGGTGATCTGGACACTGTCTACCAAGCAGGTCTGTGCAATGGGAAAGGGTCCAACTCGAATCTCACATGCTGACTCCTGGAGTTAAACTCTTGGTTTTATTTCCTGTAGAATCTTGGGAGTGTTGTTATACCGCTCTGTAGCATGCCTATCTGAAAAATATGTATAATAATTGAACCTGTCTCATAGTTCAGAAGATTAAATTAGTTAGTGTGTATAAAATGCTTAGGACAGTGCTTGGTATGTAGTAAATATTCAGTAATTGGTAACTTATAAAAAGTCCTTCTTACCTATTACCCTCTAGACACACTGACTTTATTTCTGTTATTAAACATTCCTTTTTGGGCTTTTAACTCTTAAGATTTCATTCTTCATATAACTTTCTTACCCTTGTGTTTCCTATGCAATCTTCTTACTTAGAATATTTAGTTTATATGGGTCACACTCATGGAGATATTACCTGCTTCCTAAATATCACATCTATTTTTTTTCTGTCATATCAACCTGTATTTCTTTTTCTCCTATTAAATTTTATTAATTTATTTGTATGCCCCTGTATGTTGTGCACTCATGCACATGATGAAATTGTCTGTAAGAATTCCTACTTGTCATAGTAGTTTAAGAACAGTTATTTGTTATTAGAGTTTGAAAAGGCATTGAGTAATATGACCTCAAAACTACTGTCAAATGAGTTTATTATTATTTTTAATCATTATTTTTCCTTTGTTTTAGATATTTTGCCTAACAGCTCTCAGTTTATCAGTATGACTTTGTATATGTCTGAAAGATACAAATAGAAAGGTGAATGATTTATGGCCAAGTAACAATAAAGAAGACAGACTTATTTCACTGTGTGTAATACCATCTAGGGTCACCACACTTTGACAGAAAATAAGATTTCACTCTTTTATGGCCAACTAACATTCCATTGCATATATTTACTACAGTCTTCCATTCCACTAGTCTATTTATGGGCAGTTGGGTTGCTTCCATATCTTGGCTATTGTACATAACTCTGCAACAAATATAGAGGTGCATATATTCTTTTGAATTAGTGTTTTGGATTTCTTGGATAAATATACTCGGAAGATGATTAAGTCGGTCAGAGAAAGACAGATACCTTATGATTTCACATGTACGTAGACTCTAAAGGACAAAACAAACAAAATTAAAATAGACACATAGAAACGGAGAGTGGACTGGTGGTTGCCTGATGGGAGGGGAGTTGGGGAGACTGGGCAAAAGAGATAAAGGGTTTAAGAGGTACACATTGGAAGTTATAAAATAGTCACAGTGGTATAAAGTACAGGGAGTAGAATCGATAATATTGCTGTGACAATGTTTGGCACCAAGTGGGTACTGGAAAAACTGGTACTGCATAAAGTATATGATTGTCTAACCACTATGTGTACACCTGAAATGAATACAAAAAAAAATTGAAAGTAAACCGTAATTGAAATATAAAAAAAAAAACTCAGGAAAACTATGTGGCGATTGCAGGGTGGAGGGAAAAGGTAGAGGAGGGTATAGGGTGGATAAATGGTGATAACAAAGCCTTGACTTGGGGGGAACACACAGTATAGTGTACAGAAATGTATTGTAGAATTGGTCACCTGAAACCTGTATAAATATGTTATCCAGTGTTACCCCAATAAATTCAGTTAAAAAAGAATGAGACAAATAGTATAATTTTATTTCAGAAAAAAATCTTTTCTTGCTCCTAATATTTAGTCTAACAATCAAAATTCTTTCTTTATGTTAGTGTCAAGAAACTGGTCTTACTTGGTTTCCATTGGTGTAAAGAAGTACAATGATAAAAATTTTCTTTGGACCTTGCACTTGGATTTGTCTTTACTGAAATTGTTAGGATAATGTTTGTAATAAATATATGTATAAACAAAGAAACAATGATTAATACCATTACCTAAAAATATACCATAGTGATTTGTACATTTATGAGTTCAGTAAATATGCTGATAGAATAAAGGGATGAATAAGATGAACTAAAGAATAAAATAGATTCATGTCATCTAGATATTTTTATATTTTAAAGAACCATACTACTTTTTTCTTATTAATCCATTGTCTAAAATTTAGAAATAGTTTTCCAGCTTTCTAATTTGTGATTATGTAAACTTTAATTTTAGAATATTACATATTCTTAATATGAACTATGTATTTTTACAAATAAGAGTTAATTTGTGTGTTGAAATATTAAGCATAAAAATAAACTGACAATTATATTTTCTTTTTAATCTATTATTTAAGAAGTTGGAATTAAATAAACACAAAAATCTAGATGACTTTATGGTCCCTTATTTGATATATTAAATCCTGTGTTTGTTTTTTTTTATTCATATATAATACAAAGCATAGTGACATGGCTCAATTGTATTTTATATTATTAAAATAGTAAAAGTATTATTGTTTTTTAGCAGTGTTTCTCTAGATTTTTTATTTGCAAATTTTGTTACTATACTGCTTTTTTATAAAAAATTATTTTTCCTCATGTAGTTTTTAAACATATAGTGTTTTGTATTTCCAGTTATGGAAATATATTTTCTCCCTTATTTGTATAATTTTTTACATGAGTAATTTAATCTCTCAATGTGAGCAATAAAAATGTTTAAAATAATTATTAGATACATGTTTTTAAAAGTATGAGTTGATATTTTTAGTTTAGATTAAAATTATAGAATGGGCAGACATTGATAAAATAATCACAATTATAGGCATCATTAAATAATTTTAATTACATCTATAGATGAAGCATTGTACTGTGTATATCAGTTCACAGCATATTAATTATGATTATGATTATTGATGTTATTACTATTTAAATAGTTTTTCAATTCCAGATGCTTTTATCTGAATGTTTGTAAATGAAAATAATTTATGATATATTGAAGTGAACATGATTTTTTTTCTTTGAATTCTGTAATTTCTGGAACAATGAACTCTAATATTTAACAATGAAATTGTCTTAGTTTTATTTTAATAGTGTCTACATTATATAGTAAGGAGCAAAATTATATTTTCATTTGTTCATATGGAAAATGATATAATAATTAATATAGATTAATACAGGAATAAATTCTATATTTTATTTCTTCTCAACTTTAAACCAGCTTTTGCCCAAGTCAGTATATTCACTGTTATTTACCTACTTTATGCTGAGCCTGTGTCTCATGTTTTTTTAAGTGAAAATATTCAGAAAATTACATGAATTTTTCTGATATCAGTAAAGTATACAGTATAGTACTGTATACATGTTAACCAGTGATAATGTTTACTTCCTACAAATTGTCTTTCTTATCCTTTCTACTCATACATTCATTCATTTTGTTTGTCCACTTACTAGTTTGTTTCTGAGCCATAGAATCATATCTACTTGAATATGGTTCTTTAAGGTGCTAAGTATATATAAAAAGTCCTCTTAAAAACACAAGAGAGATGGAGAAATGAAGGGATATGAAACCCTTGCATATAAAACAAAGATATAATGCAATCACAAATATTTGCATAGCCTAAAATAAAAGAATTGTATATTGCTGCAAATTCTGGCTCAGATTTTAGAGTGCAAAATTTAGCCTTACAGTTTTATTTATATAGTTACCCTTTTACATATAGGCTTTGAATTATCTGTGAGATAAGAGAAAAACACTTGACATATTTTATATTGTATTTCACTGTAATGCTGATGATATGGAAAATATTTTCAGCTTAATTGTGCTGCTAGACAACCTAAATATCACTGCATATCTTACTATTATTTACAATAAATATACTACCTCTATTATTTACAGTAAAACTCCATTTTGTTACTTCTATTATCTTTGTCATTGAATTGCAGTAACGGTTAAGCTATTCCAGAGAATATGATAATGATGATGAAGGCTATCCTGAAAAAATAATGGTGATTATAACTTTACTGATAATTTTTATATTCAAATTTTTATTGCATCTTTATATATTTAGAAGCTTCCTGTCTGTGTCTAATGTTCCCAAATACATATTCAGCTCTCTGAATGGATCCATTAGTTACTTCTTATTTGTATCTCCTATAAATCATTTGTAAAAATATGTTGAGGAAATAACTGCAAAAAGGTATTTAAAGGACAGAGAAGAGTACTCAAATTTATTTTCTTTATTCCATGAGAAAAATGCCACAAAGTTATATTTTTGTGCCATCTGCTACTTGAATCAAATGCTTTAAAGCACACTAAATCTCTGCCTGCTTTTCTCAGTTTGTATAAAGAAAGATACATAATGTTTCTTCATATTAGGTATTGAGATTTGAAGAGATAAAGCTGCCCTTATCAGGAACTATGATGTATCTGACAATTTTTACTCTACTTAAAAACTAACAAGTTAGTCTGCTATAGTTACATGGATGCTGGGCAGAAGGCATAAAACTCCTGGGTCAGATACAGACTAACAATAGTTAGTTCTCAGGTTTTCTGAGTCCCAACTCCTGTAGCATGCATTAACAAGGCCAGATGACACTTTCCCAAGGAACACTGAATTTAGGGAAACCAATGTTTTATAATAGATAATTTGAATGCCTGCTATTATTGCTCAAGAGGGAGACGCTAACTGTATCTTCCAAGCCTGGAGAAGTCTGCTCTTTGCTCTAGAGGGAAACACTGTCTCTATATATTCCAAGGTAGTTCCCTATATGAGTATTCTTGAAAAAAAAAAAAGAGTCTAGAGAAACAAAAGGCAATTAGAGCCTGTGCTCTCAAGATGTAGAAAAACACAAAAGACTATGGATAATTGTTTTCTAATAGCCTCTTTCTACAATGGCAATGTCTTGATTAAAAAGACAGCATGATATTTGGTCTAAATTAAAGCATGTCATATCTAGTTTTTTTAATTTTGTCAACTAAGACTGTCTTCTGTTCTTACTTCTGAGAAAAACACCTGTATTTTTGTGTCAAGTAATATGGATCATTGTCATTTGTTTTTTGCCATTTTACTTGTTTTATTTTATTTTTAATTACTCCCAGTTCAGTTCATGAGGTAACAATGCTCCTGATATAAGTTTATTTACTTCCTCACAGAATTAGAAAAAAAATATTCTGGCCCACAACTTAGATATTAGACTAAGTAGGAAGTTGTGGCAGTGGCACAGGGAATTAACACTAGAAGGGGACAGATAAAGCAAGAAAGAAATATGTAACAAAACCACAAAGAAAAAAAACTGCTAAAAGTGAAATATTGAAAATTAAACACTTTCAATATTTCTTTGATTTCTATAATATAAAACAAAGCCTAAGATACAGAATTTTTATCTGTATGGTTCTAATAACATACTTATAATGTTAGATTTAGAATAACCTAGTACTGATTTTCCCTACACTTTATTTTATATATTAACTGGTTTATTTTTTACTTTTGTATTCTTTTGCTAGGTATATTTTTGTGAGTGTAGAGAGTGCATTTCTTTTTTTCACTGCTGTAGCTTCTAACCTAAAATGTGCCTGGAGGAACAGGCAATAGTGGACATTAGTTCAATAAACAAATAAAGAAATATTACTATGGTGAGTAGAGTATATTTAAATAGCACCATTTATTTTTGTGTTGCACGATAAATAAACAGATATATGTTCAAGAGTACCATGCTTTAGAGATATACAAGAATCTCAAACTTTATAAGTATTTAATTAAGTGGCCAAAATGTATACTGTTATATTAAGACACTTCTTGTTTCCAGAAATGAGAGGAGCCACTTGACAATTTTCTTTTAAGTATATACTTGTAAAATGAACCTAAATTTGTCAAGCTAGAAATATTATTAAGGGAAAGCTTTGAAATACTTTGTAATAACCTTCTTTTATAGTCATTTTGTATTAAAGGAGTTGGTTCATTTTGGTTCTACTTAATAGTATGAATTTGGACCAATAAAAATCTAGGTTCCCTCCAAGTTCTGCTAATACTTATGTGACTTTGACAAAATTTTTAACCTGCAGAAGTTTTGGTTCCTTCTTTTATAAGGTAAAGGTAATAATAATGTATAGCTTTCTGAGTAATACATAAGGTTATACGTAAAAATATTTAACATTTTACCTGGTTTATTATAAACTTTAATATTAATTTCTTAAAACTTTATTTCATGAGAAGAATTAAGAAATCTGTTTTGCTATACATCTGCCATATTGTGAAAGTTAAACCCACAATCTAGGGCTTTGGCTAGGTGAAAATTTGCCTTTGTTATCTTATTTCTGATATTAATTTATTTATTAATTGAACAAATAGCTTGTACAACACCAGCATATGAAAAACTTGACATTACAACAAATACAATATAGAATGGGGCAAAAGTAGGTTTACAGTTGTTCATATGAAACATTACAGTAATTAATAAATAATAATACAAGAATAAATTCTTTATTTCATGTTTTCAAACTGTAAACTTATCTTTGCCCACTTTGTATATTGAGGAAATAGTATATTGAAGAAAATTAGTGAATGACTGTTTACTCATATTCTTTTTTAATAGTATTATTATTATTATTAAATGAGAGGCATGGAGGCAGAAAGATAGACTCCTGCATGCGCCCTGACCGAGATCCACCCAGCAAGCACCCTATGGGATAATGCTCTGCCCATCTGTGGCTGTTGCTCTATTGGTCTGCAACCGAGAGCAATTTTAGCTCCTGAGGCAAGGCCATGGTGCCATCCTCTGCACCTGGAGCCAACTTGCTTGAATGAGCCAAGTTTGTGGGCGGGAAGGGAGAGAGAGAGAGAGAGAGAGAGAGAGAGGAGGGGGTGGAGAAGCAGATAGTCACTTCTCCTGTGTGCCCTGACCAGAAAACTAATCTGGGACTTCCACATACCTGGCCTACATTCTAATGCTGAGCTGACTGGCAGGGCCTGTGACTCATATTCAAAAGCTGTCAGATATTGAAAAATTTTGAATACCAATGAAGTGATACACCTGTGGACTGATGAAAACACTCAGCATGAGATTGTATTAACTACAAAGACCCAAAGCAGAGGGAATATGAGGAAAAGTTATAGAGACGTGTGATATGACAATAGAGATATAATATTAAGAAAACCATCTCCTCCACTTATAAAATTTCCAGTGGTATCCTATCTGTTTTTCAGATGATAGAGAAGAACATTTGGAGTTTTTATAAATCTGGGTCCATTCACTACATAAAGAGCCAAAAAGCGACTTATCACTGTAAGTAAATATTCAGATATAAAAGTATATCGTAGGAAATTATTTCAGAGAATGCAGATGCACACACACAAACACATTGTTTTTGACACGTTAAAAGGCAACTCCTTTAACTCTATGAGTTTCCTAACAATTGTTGCAAATTATAGTTTTCAAAATGGAAAAAATATTCTGTATTCTTCGGCATGTTAAAAAAACTGTTGATTATTGACTTCCTGAAAAGATTAGCTGAATAACCTATTGATCAAGAAAGCTATGTCACTAAGTAGAAGAACTTATGAGCAAAGCCCTAGCAGTGTCTCAGAAACGAACATTTTCCAGAAAATATTTATAGAGAGTTTATATCTGAACTCAAGTAGTTTCAAATGTGTCAGTTAAAGCCAAAAGTTGATTGGGATGAGGCAAAGTTTATAAAGTAATAGTTTAGGAATAGTGAATGCCTGAGGCAAACGTCATAATGTGAGTATAAGTAAACTGGTTTAATAAGTTCCTGTGAATAAACAGTTATAGCTGCCTTAATAAAGTTTGAAGGATCCCTCTCTTAAAAAAACCAGTAAAATTATTTTACGCATGATCTTCTGCAATAATTTCCTAGAACAGCTCTATTCATACTGACCTGGATGACCTATTTCCTCTTTCCTGTTAATTAAAGTACGTGGATACAGGTAGTTTTAGTTCTCTGTACCCATTTTTTTTCAGGCTTATTTATCTGTTCAGGCATTATATAATTTTAACACTCTAATAGAAAAAATAACTATAAATTCAAATATGAATCAAACAGATTAGATAGATAAGCTTATAGTTTATGTTAACTGAGGAGGCCATTAACACATTATTAATACTCAGATAAATTCAGCACTTTTTGGGAACTAGTGAAAGAGTACTTCATTCTCACACACACACACACACACACACACACACAGTAGTACCTCCTGTGAAAGTTCCCTATAACTGCAACTTTTAAATACATTCTGTGACAAGAACTGGTAGAACTTTTTGAATAACATGATGAAATAATTATGTCTTAATGAACACTGATTTGGTAATAATCTTAATCTTTTAAAAACTAAAACATATCTAGAAATTTACTTAGAAATTACAAGACATTGAGGCATGTCCAAGGTTTGCTACAGTTAGAATATTTGAACTACAAAGCAGAAATGTCTGGATTATATAATTTCACAGTCAGTTTGGGGATAAAAATAATTGGACTCAAAGCTAATTTTGTTTTTCCTTATTCTTCTTCCTGCTCTTGCTACTGTGTGCATATAGTGTGTATAAAGTGGAATATGCACCCTGCTGTATAATCCAAAAAGAGTTCCAGGAGACCTGACATGTACTGCAAGCTATAGACAACTGAATAATCACAAATAGCCATTGGATGTCATTGGCATACTTTAAGGTCCCTAAACTGTCTCTGTGTTTTCTACTATCATAGTGATCTAATCAGACTCTGTGATATAGAAATCACATAATGAAAATATAGTACGACAACACAATGCAAGGTTTATGATCTAAATGTATTCTGATTACAAAATATTATTCAGTATTAGGAATTAATGTTCTCAGTAAAGCTCAATAAAGCTTTCCTAAAACCTAGTGACAGAAGTTCATAGCTTTCCTTCACATTTCAAACTTAACACCTTGCTGCAGTTCCACACTTGAAACTGTTTCCACATACGGAAACAGTGATCATGTGCATCATCAGGCTCTGTGTGCTACCGCTGAAGTCTGAGATGGGAAAGTTGGTTGCTTCAGTCCCCACCCTTTTTCCTTTTCTTTTTTTAGTCAAACCCAAAATCTATATTTTAAATATAATTTGGAATCTGTGCTCTTATATACAAACTTGCACCGTGAAAAACATTAAAAATTGTGACTTTCCACGGCTAGGGCTGAGCATAAGCAGCAGTCAGAAACAGGTGGTTTAGGCACAGACAGTAGGAGGCTCTGGCCCGGGTTGGAAAGTTGCTTCTGCAGACAGGGGAGGGATTCTCTGGAGGTGGCGACATTCTTCTGAGTTTAAAATGTGTTTTTCATCTCTATTATATAGTAGTGCAAGAATTCAGTAACACCTTAATTATAATTACTGTTATATATATTAAAGAAGAATTGTGTTTGCCTAGGAAGTGGGAATATAGTACTGGATTTTGATGAATTTTGGCTGATTTCTCCAAGGTAATTTTTATTTATTTTTTGGTAATTCTTTCCATTCTGGTTGGATGTACTGGAAAGTATGTATATCTCCGAAAATGTGAAAAAATGTTCTGATTTTCCCAAGTGGCTGAAACAGATTGGTAAAAGAAAAGCCTGCTGAGAAAGTGGAAAAGCTAATTCAGTTCTTTCTGAACCTCTTGAACTTTGAGCAGAGAACTAGAGGACCAAGGCTCGTTTTTTCTCTACCTACCTGGAGTTAACAATGTGAGAACAAATTTGAATTACTCTTTGTAATCAACTCATATGATTACTACCAACAGGAGAGAGAATCAATACCAGCCAAGATGAGATCGTAGTCAGTGAACACCTTCTAA
Source organism: Saccopteryx bilineata (assembly GCF_036850765.1). NCBI lineage: Eukaryota > Metazoa > Chordata > Mammalia > Chiroptera > Emballonuridae > Saccopteryx > Saccopteryx bilineata. Next base: position 86,884,189 of record NC_089495.1, on the reverse strand, counting down.
CCTCAACGGCTTTTTTTCAGATTTTCAAGCGTGGCTCTTGGGAGACTAAAATGAAAAATAAAACAGTGAGAAAGAAGGAGAAGGTCACTGCCCTCAATTTATTTTATTAATTTGCTTACCGTACAAAGCAATAAGTGGAAATGACTGACAAATGTTATCTGTGAACTCTTTAGATTTTGTTCTTGTTAGGTTGTTTTGTTTTAGTTTGACCCTTAATGTCATGGTTTTATGTGACTGCTTGTTGAATATCTATAGATTAAAAACTCAGGATCATAGAATCTTAATTAAGATTACCAGAATACTAACGCCGCTTATATTTATTTTCAATTTACTTTAAAAAATAAACACATTGGCCTCTTAATAATTGCTAAAATTTAAACTAAAAATATGTCGCTTGGTTTATGAGAAGAATTTGAAATTTCTTCCTTTTTTCAAAAAGTTCCAGATTGTGGGAACCATTGATTCAGGCAATGGATTGTAGAATAATATGTTATTAAGGGATATCATGGTAAAAAATCAATACATAGTTTTCAAATTTATTTGCTAGGTCCAGTACTTAAAATATATGAAGTCTTTGTGACTGCAGTAAAAATGTCATAAAGGAAAATATTTTGTCAGCAGGTACTTTAATAGCACTAGCAATTATTTAATTCTAAAATATTAAAACTTGGTAAAAATATTTAATTTTACTAAAATCTTAAAACTTGGTAAAAATACCCAAAATAATCAGAAAGACCAATTAAATAATTTAAAAACTAAAATGAGGCCCTGGCCGGTTGGCTCAGCGGTAGAGCGTTGGCCTGGCATGCGGGGGACCTGGGTTCGATTCCCGGCCAGGGCACATAGGAGAGGCGCCCATTTGCTTCTCTACTCCCCCCCTTCCTCTCTGTCTCTCTCTTCCCCTCCTGCAGCCGAGGCTCCATTGGAGCAAGGATGGCCCGGACGCTGGGGATGGCTCCTTGGCCTCTGCCCCAGGTGCTAGAGTGGCTCTGGTTGCGGCAGAGTGACGCCCCTGAGGGGCAGAGCATCGCCCCCTGGTGGGCAGAGCGTGGCCCCTGGTGGGCATGCCGGGTGGATCCTGGTCGGGCGCATGCGGGAGTCTGTCTGACTGTCTCTCCCCATTTCCAGCTTCAGAAAAATACAAAAAAAAAAAAAAACAAACAAACTAAAATGACAAGAAAAAAAGACATAATTAAAGTTTTAAAATATCATTATTTTAAACATCTAAAACAGTTTTCCCATGTTTTATCCCAGTCTCTGTAATTACTAAGAAAAAAAATACTGCTTTAGGCGATGTTTATTTATTGCCACCAGACATCTATTTAAAACAAAGACAGCCCTGGCCCAGTAGGCTCCGTGGTACAGTGTTGGCCTGGTGTGTGGATGTCCCAGGCTAGATTCTCAGGCAGGGAACACAGGAGAAGCACCCATTTGCTTCTCTACTCCTTCCCTCTCGCTTCTCTCTCTCACCTCTCTCCCCCTCCAGCCATGGCTCGATTGGAATGAGTTAGCCTGGGGCGTTGAGGATGGCTCCATGGCCCCCTCTTCAAGTGCTAAGAAGAGTTCAGTTCCTGAGCAAAGCTCCAGATGGGTAGAGCATCGCCCCCCTAGTGGGTTTGCTGGGTGGATTCCAGTCAAGGCACATGTGAGAGTCTGTCTCTGCTTCCCTTCCTCTCACAAAATTTAAAAAAAAAAAAGAAGAAGAAGAAAGAAAGGAATAGTTAGAAACATTAGCATAATTAAGAGTGAATTTTTACTTTTTCTTTCTCATACTTTATGAAACCTGAAACTCTGTTCCATCAGTAATGTTCATTTCCCAGGCCTCAGATCCTGTCTCTCAGGAGATGAATGAGGAGTTGCTTTATAAAATTATATACTTTACATCCTAAAGGGCCTTTATGGTATATTAAGACATTTGCTCATTATTTGAAGAACAACAATAAAGTAGAGCAGAATAACATTTTGCAGTGATAATCATAACAATATAATTTTCACTTTGAAGTATTTATTAGGGGAAAGATTCACTGTGTGTGTATGTATGTGTGTGTGTGTGTGTATATATATATATATATATATATATATATATATATATATATATTCTTAAATTTGCATTATTTATTTTAACATAACCATTTTTCCAAAGATTGTGAATGAAACCCTAAACACCAAATAAATAGCATGTACATATTGAAGTTACAGACTCAGGGTTCAGAGTTTAAACAGATACAATCTTTAGGGTACTAAAGAGTATGCTCTTTCTGCAGCTCTTACACTGAGTAAAGCTAGTTTTGAATCTGAGATTGCTAATGAGTAGGATGAAACAAAATATAAGACTCATCCTTAGGTTTCAGTTTCCCCATAATAGATTCTTTAATATGCTGATATTTATCTTTACACAATACACATTTAAGAGAGAAGTTCTGGCCCTGGCCGGTTGGCTCTGCGGTAGAGCGTCGGCCTGGCATGCAGGAGTCCCAGGTTTGATTCCTGGCCAGGGCACACAGGAGAGGCGCCTATCTGCTTCTCCACCCCTCCCCCTCTCCTTCCTCTCTGTCTCTCTCTTTCCCTCCAGCAGCCGAGACTCCATTGGAGCAAAGATGGCCCGGGTGCTGAGGATGGCTCTGTGGCCTCTGCCTCGGGCGCTAGAATGGCTCTGGATGTGGCAGAGCGATGCCCCAGAGGGGCAGAACATCGCCCCCTGGTTGGCATGCCGGGTGGATCCCAGTTGGGCGCATGCGGGAGTCTGTCTGACTGCCTCCCAGTTTCCAGCTTCGGAAAAATGAAAGAAAAAAAAAAAGAGAGAAGTTCTATCCTTCAGGCAACCATCATTAGATGAATGTCAAAGTATATAAAAGAGCAATATTACGCTGACCAAGATTTTGTTAAACACCATTAGGTCATTTGTGAAGTAGACAAAGAAAACACAATTTTAATGATTTACTCTGGTAGCATTCCTTTCTTACTTGCCTTTATGCTTGTTCACTTGGCTTTCCAGGTCATTAAAATGTTACCATTTTTGGAGGAAGGGGAATATTTTTACCTTTTGCTATTGTCTTTTAAATATTTCCCATTTTCTTAGCTTTACTCTTTTTACAACATATATGTATATAATTGGACAAGTCCTTTATTAAAAAATTAAAAAAAAATGATGGCCCTGGCAAGGGGCTCAGTGAATAGAGTGTCAGCCTGCTGTATGGATGTCCCAGATTCAATTCCCAGTCAAGGCACACAGGAGTAGTAAATATCTGCTTCTCTCCCCCTCACACTCCCCCATCTCTCCCTCTTCCCCTCCTGCAGTCAGCAGCTCTATTGGTTCCGGTGTGGCTCCCAGTGCTCAGATAGTTCCTGGGGAGACCCTTGGCCTCAGGTGCTAAAAGTAGCCCTGTACTTAAGCATTGGCCCTAGACAGGGTTGCCAAGTAGATCCTGGTTGGGGCACATGTGAGAGTCGCCTCACTACTTCTTCCCTCTTCTACTGTCATCTAAAATTAAATAAATAAGTAAATAAATAAATATTTTAAAAGATGCTCTAAAAGATAATTGCCTTTATCATAAGAGGTATATTTTTTGTTAGTTATAGCTTGTCTTTTACCTTTACCTGATGAGGAGTGACAATACTTTATTGAAGTCTTCCATATTTTACACCAGTATATTTAAACTGACAATTTTTAAGATAAAATCTCATAAAATATTTACATATGATACACGCCAACACACACACAGGTAATTATAAACATCCACGTACACATTCTCACAGGAAAACTTTCAGACTGGCCCTTTGGCTATGAATTTATTGTAGCAACAGCTCTGGGACCCAGGGAGTTCTGGGCTATGATGTCATAATCTGTAAATAAGCTTGACTTCAATAACCAGTGTATCTTTTTTACTTTATATGCATTTTGAATGTCTCAAAGTTATTTAAATTTTTAAATATTTTAGAATGACACAATATAAGACATTCTATGTTTTCTTTAAAATAATTTAATAATTAATATTTGAAATGGTAGCACATAAAATACAATTCCAAGGCCATTCAGTTTAATATACAAAAGCAAACTCCTCATATTAGAACTTCAGAAGTCTGCACATCACCAGGGATAGGTCTTTTGTATGAAACATACATTTGCAACACACTTTTTTGTATTACTAACTTCCCAAAAAATTTAAGAGATTTTTATCACATGCAACAGGTTCTTTAAGTAAATGTATCACTTCCATTCTTCATTTCCTACCTATGTCTCTTCAAGGACACTAGTAAACTAGATTAGTACTATGGACATTTCTAACTTTCTATTTTCAGTTTTTCTTTCCAATGAATTCTTTTTGTGAGCTGGAGTAGATAGTTGTTCCTTACATTCTCACCATAATTCACTACACTCCTGTGATTTCTTTGTAACATTTTTCTTGATTTGCAGGAAAAGTCTTCAAAAGCAGGCCATCAATCACTGAATATGTACATGAAGAAATGACCTATATGTCTGTTTCTTATTCTAAATAAATTCTCTCTTCTTTTTTTTTATTTTTATTTATTTTTTTTTTTTGCATTTTTCTGAAGCTGGAAACAGGGAAAGTCAGACAGACTCCCGCATGCGCCCGACCGGGATTCACCCGGCACGCCCACCAGGGGGCGATGCTCTGCCCCTCTGGGGCGTCGCCATGTTGCGACCAGAGGCACTCTATCGCCTGAGGCAGAGGCCACAGAGTCATCCCCAGCGCCCGGGCCATCTTTGCTCCAATGGAGCCTCGGCTGCGGAAGGGGAAGAGAGAGACAGAGAGGAAAGCGCGGCGGAGGGGTGGAGAAGCAAATAGGCGCTTCTCCTGTGTGCCCTGGCTGGGAATCGAACCCGGGTCCTCCGCACGCTAGGCCGACGCTCTACCGCTGAGCCAACCGGCCAGGGCCAAATTCTCTCTTCTTATACAAATTATTTAAGGTAGCATAAATATGTTGCTTGTTGTTTTAAGTTTTTGCTGTGAAATTGGTGATAACAGGATATACGCATGCACGCGCGCGCGCACACACACACACACACACATATTTGTATATTTGTTACATAGGAATAAATATTTACAAATGCTAGATGTATTGAATCATTTTTATTTCTTTTCTTATTTATTTTTGTTCTTGAAGCTAATTTGTTTTATTTTTTCCTTTTCTTTTTAGAGAGAGCATAGAGAGAGAGAGAAAAGGGTGGAGGAAGGAGTGGGAAGCATCAACTCATAGCAGTTGTCTCTTGCATGTGCCTTGACCAGGCAAGCACAGGGTTTCAAACTGGTGACCTCAGCATTCCAGGTCCACACTATAGCCACTGTGCTACCCCCTGGTTGCTATTTTAGTTACTTTAGTTGTACAGACAGAATGAAAAAATATATCATGTAATAATTCTTAAAAATTGTGTATGTATTTCTTTTCTGAGTGTTTTAGTTTATTTAAAAACCTAATTATCTGATAGAGTTCATGACTTTCATTACGTTAAATGGTCATGTTTCACAATATTATTTTATGGGATAAAAGTGCACCATCAAATAGTGCTGGAATGATATTAATTTTAAAAATTGTTCAATGTGTGAAGAATATATGTCTAAGTATAGGATTACCTGAAGGTAGACTAGACACATTATAGTTACCTAGTACCTTGTGGATTAGTCAGTTTAGGCTAGATAATTGTGTGGTAACCATGACCCCAAATCTTAGTGGTTAAATACAACAAAATTTTGGTAATCATGTATTCTTTGAATCTATCATGGTTTGGTAAATAATTTTTTCCATGTTGTGATTTTGAGATACAGTCTGAGGGAAACTGTCATTGTGTAGATCAGTGTTTTTCAACCAGTGTGCCATGAGACATGGTCAGGTGTGCTGTGGGGAAATTAAACATGGGTCACCAAACTATGGCCGCGTGCCGGATACAGCCCACGGAGACTATTTATCCGGCCTGCCACCAGCCGCCTCCATCCGAACATAAACATTCCCCTCACAATCCCTCCAGCTATCAGCGACAGGAAGAGTGGAGGCACAGGGAACGCTCACTGACCAATCACCTTCTAGGATTCATCCCGACCACTAGCGATGAACCAATAGTAGGCTACGTCTCATCCACACCCAGGAAGGTCCCCGCTCGGGCTGCCATGCACTTGCCATTGTGTGGCCGTGGCGAGTAGTTGAAGCTGCTACTCCTCCCCATGGTCTCGATTTCTAATCCTGGTCAGGATTGGAGGTAATCGTTGCCACCATTAGATGAAGCCTCAGCCTCAGCTGGTTATGTCTATCCTAATGGTGTATATAGATATTTGACCTTTTTCTTTTTAAAAGAGGCTCCCGTAGAGGGTGATATACAACACATCACAATGCATCACAATGTTATCTAACTTTAAAGCTAAAGTTTGCTGATCTTCCTTTGGACAGTGTTTGGTTATCTGTTGCCAAGGAGTTCCCCATTCTGGCCAACAAAGCTATTTTGACATTGCTCCCATTTTCAACCACAGATCTATGTGAGCTAAGCTTCTCAAGTTTGACTGTGATAAAAACTAAAAACAGAGAGAGACTGAGAACTGTTGAGGAAGAGCTTCATGTGTGTCTTTCTACCATTCCTGCCAGGATATCCCTTTTGTGTTCATCGAAACAGGCCCAGGTTTCACACTAAGTGAGTATAAATACATTTAGAAACTATATTATTAAATATATGTATAATATGTACTGTGTTAGAGTGTCATTTTGTGCCATTTTGGTAGGTGGTGTGCCCCAGGATTTTGTAAATGTAAAAAATGTGCCGCGGCTCAAAAAAGGTTGAAAATCACTGGTGTAGATGACAAATCTGGAAGACCTGGCCTTTTTTTTTATCACCACTAATAGTGAGGAACTTGCTTGAAATTCTTAAACCCCTGATGGTGAACCTTTTAGTTCATTGTGGGTGGTAGCGGAGCAACCAAACGGCAACACGATTAGCCCATCATAAAAGCTGGAATGCCCACTAGTGGACGGGAGGGACCAGGTTGACCAGCACTGAAAAAGTGGGAGGTTCTTATAAAAACGTTCGCCATCACAGTCTTAAACTATGAATTAACTGCTTCAGCAAAGAAGAGCTTATCTAGCATCACTATATTGTCACCATGTCTCTTACAGTCTATTGGATAGAACTAGTTACATGGTCCCTCCCAGTTGCAAGGAAGCAGACACTTTAGTTCTGCTATGATTCCGAAAGACAAGAGACCAAGATGGAGGGAGTTCCAGAGGAGATGATTAAAATGCAAACATTGTCACATATATTTATGTATCATCTCAAGAAGTTTAAGTAAAAATTCCAAGTGTCTGACAAATTATTTTATTATACTCTTTTAATTTAAACATTGATGATATTCCCCAGAGTTTCTTAATATTCAAATTATTTGATTAAGCATATTCTTATCATTTCTTAGTTAGCCTATTTATATTATTTAATTGATATTTGTTTATATAGTATTTGAATAATTAACTTTGACCCTTGTTTATGACATAAATTATATTTTATATCTCATAATTTTATAGTGCATCATTTTTCTAGACATTTTAATAGGAGGACATCAATACTTCCACATGTTTTTTCTCATTTACAAAGTGCATTCTTAGACCTTATCTTTAAAAAATATAAACATGTGTTGCTTCACTTCCTTGGGTAAGTATAAAGGAATCTGCAAAAAATCCTTTAGCATTTACATTTATTATCTGTTGTCTCAACAATACTGTAAAATATAGCACAAAACATGACAATGAATTTTATTGTTAATATTTATATAAATTTCAACAACTGTATCAATTTGATCCTATTCACTTCTATGTGGTTAACTTGAATAGTTAGGCCAACACTTTCTGAGTTCCAATTATCCTCAAAGCCTTTTGATCCCTTCAGCAAGTACTAGACCCAGATTGATGAATAGAACATGCTTAAATAGTTAAAGCATTACACATGCATTTGTTTTGTTGTTTTATAGCTCAAAAGAGTTCATTTTCAGAATTGCATAATAAAAAAGAATTATGTTCATAGATATGGGTAAATCTTACCTGTGCATGGATTTGAGGGTATGCATAATTCTAAAAACAAATTATTTAAAACCATTTACTTTTCACTTTGGAATATTTAATGCGATTTGAAGCAGTAGAATAAATAATCATCTGATAAATGTTTGCTTGAGTTAAAGCTGGAATTGTCTGCCTTATCCAGGAACACTTGTGTTACAGACGAGGGCGAGGATGTTCTTTGTGTACTGAAAGCTGTGAGCAGTTAGCCTAGGATTAAAAATTCAATACAAAATAGCCTCCAAATGAACAGCCCCACATGAATTAGTAGAAATTTATTTGCATTTATAGTTTAATTGAAGAAAATAGAAACTCTTAACTCATCGGATTTGGATGAACTGATAATAACCAGTGTTAGAAGTACACTGGCTAAACGCCAATTCATGGATTATATATTTTCTGATTTGCCGTTTGCCATTATGTGTGTGCTATTTATCAAAAGTCTTATTTTCAGTCACAAAGCTCTTATATATAAGAAAGCTATAGCCATCCCATTTCTAAATCTAATCCTACAAAGTAATATACTTTCCAAAGACTTAACTGTTTTACATATTTATGAATTTCTCCACAGTCCCCCTAAGGGATTCATTTCTCAATTGTGTCATAAGACACCACAGTATAATGCTTGGCTTATTTTCCCATCAGGTATTGTTCTACAGCTACGTGGTGTTTTCTATTTGCCATAGTCTAGAGCAAACTAAGGTTGTAGCATTGACCTGTTCAGTGTGCCGGGCTCATGCCTGCAAGCAGTGGGGCTCTGTAAGACTTATCACTGTGCGTTTCTGTGTCATATCAGCAAGCTCATCTGCAGAAATACATTCTGACTGAGTAACCCTGAGGTAGATAATGCTTAATTCTCCATTTCAAAATCTTCCAGGAATGGGAAAATGATTCAGCTGGAAGGCATTCGCCCTGTCAGCACCCTATTATCCTAACACAGTGTTTACTCTGTTACTGGTTTCAGTTATCTTTACACAGTTTGATAATCATTTTTGAAGCTGCTCTGGTGTATAACTTAACACTGGTCACAGTATGCTTATGATTGGTTTTAACCTGATACCTATGGATTTGCATTTTTCTCACTGGTTCCTCCAATGTCTACTTTTGGGAAATGTACTTAGAAAAGATGTAATTAGAGGATAAATTATTAAACACTGAGAAACAATTTGTTAAAAATGGTTTAAAGCTATTTTAGTATTTTCCAAATGCCAATGTATTGAAATAAATGTATCCACTGACAAAGAGGAACAATTAGATGAACATTATACATACCCTGCCCCCCCCACATTATTTATACATACACATGCATGCACAGATACATAAATGCTATCTACAGTGTCTGATTAAGTATGCTCATGTATAAATGTCTATAAAGTATGATGGAATTAGCCTGACCTGAGGTGGTGCACTGGATAAAGTGTTGATCTGGAACACCGAGGTAGCTGGTTCAAAACCCTGGGCTTGGCCCTGGCTGGTTGACTCAGTGGTAGAGTGTCAGCCTGGCGTGTAGGAGTCCCGGGTTCAATTCCTGGCCAGGGCACACAGGAGAAATGCCCATCTGCTTCTCTACCCCTTCCCCTCTCCTTCCTCTCTGTCTCTCTCTTCCCCTCTCGCAGCCAAGGCTCCAGTGGAGCAAAGTTGGCCCGGGTGCTGAGGATGGCTCTATGGCCTCTGCTTCAGGCGCTAGAATGGCTCTGGTTGCAACAGAGTGATGCCCCAGATGGGCAGAGCATCATCCCTGGTGGGCGTGCCTGGTGGTTCCTGGTTGGGCGCATGCAGGAGTTTGTCTGACTGCCTCCCCGTTTCCAACTTCAGAAAAATACAAACAAACAAACAAACAAACAAACAAAAACCCTGGGCTTACTTGGTCAATTCACATATGAGAGTTGATGCTTCCTGCTCCTCCCTCCCTTCTCTCTCTCTTTTTTACTCTCTCTCTCCCCCTTCTAAAATGAATAAAATCTTTTTAAAAAAAGGTATAATAGAATTATATTAAGAATTAAGAAATTTTACTTTGCTTGCCAATAAAATAATCTAATTTACTAATTATTTAGCATTCTAGATCTCATATTTATAAAATATTCTGTAAAAATGAAATCTCATTAACTTTTAATACAATGGAAGTACTGCAAATATGTTTTATCCATATTAGTTTGAACTGACAGGCAGTTTTTCAAAAAGTAAAAAAAAAAACTATTGTGGTATATAAAAACAGAAAACAAACACTAATTTCAGTAAGTTTAAAATTAGATTGGTTGTATAATTATTTTTTTCTATAAATCTAATGAATGTAGTTTATATAAAATAATATTATTAGGAAAACTGTGTGGATTAAAATAACATTTTTTTTGTTAAAGGCTATAATAAACATTAAAAAATTTAATACAAATATATTTGAGTTGAATTATGTATTGATTTATTTAATCAATCGTTGAATAAATTTTTTGGGATATCTATGCTAGATATGTTAACATTATACTTTGAAAACTTAGACACATACTATAATATCAAAATTGTAAATATATGGGTGTTAGATTGTTCTTTTCTGGTTGCATTTTTCTGTAGCACCTTTCAGAATGAAACTGGTGAAAACTATTATTTACTATCTAAAATGTTTCCATATTTCAGATATAATGAGATTTGATAATCATCTTCGTAAACCCTGCATTGATTGCTCGGTTGGCTGGAGTGTTGTCTTGGAGCATGGAGGTTGCTGGTTACATTCCCAGTCAGGACACATACAGTAACAGCTCAAAGTTCTGTCTCTCTGTCTGTCTCCCTGCCTCTCTCTAAAAAAATAAAATAAAAAGGAAGAAAATCATCTTCTTGCAATATTTTTTTTGTCTAGATTACATACAGAGAGAGGTACCTTGAGATACGAGCAAACCAACATACAAATTTTTTAAGATACCAGCTGCGACTCGGTCCACATTTTTGTTAGAGATCTGAGTGAAATTCCAAGATACAAGTCGTGATTTGGGAAGCTGCTGCTAGTTGGCACGTTGGCGCACAGGTCCAGTATTGGCAGCACAACACCAGCATCTTGTTTTTCTCACGTGTTATCCACAGAATCAAGTCAAATCTTGTGTGCTGTATTCATTCTTGCAACATTTTTGCATTTTTTACTAACTTTTTTTTGTATGCCTTTTTTACTAATATTTTTACTCATTTTTTTGTAAGTGAGTGTAAAAGACAGTGGTGAGAAGAAGAAGAGAATGATGTTGATAGAAGTAAAGCAAAAAATAAAAAAATATATGAGCGTGGTGTACGAGTGATTGAACTGGCAAGGCTATACGACCTCAATACATCTACAATTTGTACTATTCTTAAACAAAAGGATGCCATCAAAAGCACAAATCCAGCGAAAGAAACTACAATTCTGTCCCAATTAAGGACAAATATTCATGCAGAAATGGAGAAGCTTCTGCTGGTGTAGATGAAAGAGAAAGTGCTGGCAGGAGATACAGTGACGGAGACTGTAATATGTGAAAAGGCACTTATTATTTATGGCAACCTGAAGAAGAAAGAACCATCAACCTCAAAAGAGGTAGCAGAAGATATGTGTAAGGTAAGTCACACCTGGTTTGAAAATTTCAAGAAGAGATCTGGCATCCACTCGGTGGTGAGGCATAGTGAAGCTGCGAATACTGACGTTAAGGCAGCTGAGGAGTACATCGCACATTTTTGCTGCGTTTATCACAAAGGAAGGCTATACCCCCAACAAGTGTTCAACTGTGATGAAACAGGATTGTTTTGGAAAAAAATGCCCCAGAGGACTTTCATCACCGCAGAGGAGAAGACGCTGCCAGGCCATAAACCCATGAAGGACCGTCTGACCCTTGCATTATGTGAAAATGCTAGTAGTGACTGTAAAGTAAAGCCACTGCTAGTGTATCATTCTGAAAATCCTCAAGCCTTTTTAGACTCACAAGATTCTTAAAGAAAAACTGCAGGTTATGAGGCGCGCCAATGCTAGGGCATGGGTTACGTGGCAGTTTTTTATTGAATGAGTAAATCTCGTCTTTGGTCCTGCAGTGAAGAAATATCTTCAAGAAAATAAACTCCTGATGAAAGCATTACAAATCCCTGATAATGCTCCAGCCCACCCACCTGGTCTTGAAGATGACACTCTTGATGAGTTCAAATTCGTAAAAGTCCTCTACCTCCCACCAACATGTCTTCAATCTTGCAACCTATGGATCAGCAGGTCATTTCCAATTTTAAAAAGCTTTACACAAAGCACTTGTTCTGCCGCTGCTTTGAGGTGACTGAGAATACAATTCTAACCCTTCCAGAGTTTTAGAAAGATCACTACAACATTGTGATATGTTTACGCATTATCGACTTACCATGGCAAGAGGTTACAAGAAGAACCTTGAACTCAGCATGGAAAAAGTTATGGCCTGATGTTGTTGCAGACAGGGACTTCGAAGGATATGAACCAGAGACCAAGACCAGGGTAGAAGCATTGGAGGAGATTATGACCCTCAGAAAGTTGATGGGTCTGGAGGTAAATGAGGGTGATGTAAACGAGCTCATCGAGGAACATGAGGAGGAACTCTCAACTGAGGAGTTGAAGGAGCTACAGATGATGCAACATACAGAGCTTCTGCAAGAGATTAGTAGTGAGGAGGAGGTAGAGTGAGAGGAAGTGATTTCTACAAGTGAAATTAAAGATATGCTGGCAATGTGGGAGAAGCTTTCAAGTTTGATTGAAAAGAAACACCCAGAAAATTTCAACTGGTCATGCTTCAGCACTTTTGAATGACACTTGTTTGTCACATTTCTGTAACATTTAAAAGGCAGTCAAAAGCAAACCTTTTTGGATAGATTTTTATTCAAAAGTCCTGCAAGTGAAAGTGCTGAAAGTGCAGCCAAAAAGGCAAAAACAGGTGATGATTAAATGAAAAATATGTAATGTTAAGCTTAGGTTAAGTTTAAGTTAGAAAAGTGAATTTTTTACAATTAAGTTTTTGTGGTTTCATTTTAAGTAAAGAAAGTGCAGTTTTGGTTTAGTTTAAAGTAAAGAAAATGCAGTTTTAGTTTACATTTAGTGTTAAGAAAGTGCAGTTTTAGTTTACGTGTCTACAGTGCCTGCATCCCTTCCTCCCTCCCTCCTCCTCCACCATTCACCTCTGTTAGTCACACTCATCTGTCTCCAAGGTAAGAATACAGTACTAAATAACACTTTTTTTTTCATTTCATATATTCTGTTATGCATTGGTAAAGTATACATGTGTATTTCTTAATTAAAAATGTCTTTTTTCATAATTTAGGATGGTTTGGGGATGTTTCACAGGGCTGGAATGGATTAAATCTATTTCAATTATTTTAAATGGGAGAAATTTGTTTGATAACTGAGTTGATTGACTTAGGAGCTTGGTTACAGAACGAATTATACTCATATCTCAAGGTACCGCTGTATATTCTTTCTATTCAGTGCATTTAGGATATCTTAATGTAAACATACCTAAAAGAAAAGCTGACTTCATACATAATTAAAAATTATGTCATGGCTTGTGTATTAGAAGGATCATAACTTCTAATAGATAATATGCACTTACCACTATGTATAGATATGTTTTCTTTCTGGTTTCATTTGCAATACAAATGAGCTAAATATTTTATAGTCATATGTATTGTATATATATGTATATACATATAAAATTATATATGTGCAATCACATATATACAGTGTTTTTTTCCCTGTTTTATTCAGTGAGGGGAGGGAGGGCAGAGACAGACTTCGGCTGGGAGTATACCTCAACTGGCATCCACCAGGCAAGTCCAGCAGGGAGCGATGCTCTGCTCCTTTGGGCCCTTGCTCATTTCAACTGGAGCCATTTTTTTAGCACCTGAGGCAGAGTCCATGGAGCCATCCTCAGTGCCTGGAGCCAACTTGAGCCAATCAGCCTTGGCTGCAGGAGGGTAGGCGAAGAGAGAGAAAGAGAGAAACAAAAGGGGGACAGGTAAAGAAGCAGATGGGCACTTCTCCTGGGTGTCCTGGCTGGGAATCCACACACTGGGCTGACGTTCTACCACTAGGCCAACCAGCCAGGGTCTAGTGTTTTAATATTGCATATAACCATATGCATATTTATTTATATATGCATATGTGTGTTTGTGTGCATATTTAGTTTCTTAGGACTACTGTAACAAATTAACACAAGTTGGTGGCTTAAAATAACAAATTTTGAAGACTAGAAGTCTGAATTCAAGATGTTGTCAAGGTTGATTCTCCTGAGTTCTGAAGGAGTATCTGCTCAAAGCCCCTCTCCTAGTTTCTGATGATTGCTGGCAATCTGGTGTTCTTGGGCTTGTAGACATATCACTACAGTATCTGCCCCAGTCTTCACATGGTATTAGCTTCTATGTGTCTGCCTCTCTTCTGCTTGTAAGAACTAGGTTTGCAGTCATCTGGTATAACCTCATCGTAATTTAACGAATTGCATTTGCATTGGCCCTGTTTCTAAATAAGGTCACATTCATAGGTGTCAGAATCAGGACTTCCACATAATTTTTTGAGAGACTCAAGTCAACATACTGCACATATTTCACAATTCTCTTCAATAATAAAGTGTGTTATAAACCATATATTTTTTATTTGTCCATTACAACTGACACATATATCTTATAACCAGTCATTTATTTCATACTCTTTGATTTATACTGTTAACTAATAATTAAATACTAATAAAATGTATAATTGAATAAATCAGTGTTTCAAAGAATCACATTAATTAAATTTGAATTTAATTAAAAGGCCAAATAATATACAAAATTTTAATTCAAATTCGATGGAGTAAACAATAAATTGTGTCTTCAGCATTTGAAATGATAAAGAATGCTAATTAATTGTAAACATTAATTTTAAGACTAGATTGATTCTTAGCATCCAAGTACTTCTAACCCTTTGCTTTATAAGATATCAGATAAGATGCTTAAAGTTAATATAAAATATGGCATTATAAAAATATGCTGAATGTGTAGAGAAAACTTGAGACTGTCCTGAACAAACTAAAAAAATATGGTCACCCAACTCAAAAATAAAATATCTTACCTAAGTTTATAAAACAAGTTTAAATGTTAATATTTTTCTAAAATTATTTTTATTATAACAATTTTAAAAACACAATAAAGTTGAAAGAATTTTATAGTGACATTAATATATCAACTATTTACATTCTACAGATAACATCTTACTATACTTGTTTAGAAACATTGGCATCAGTCTGTTCATTCTATCCATTCATAAATTCATGTGTACTTCCCTCTAAATAATTTTTTATGATGCCAAGCGTTGTATATATGCTAATCAGAGACAAATATTTATTACAACTAAATTGTTTTTATCAGAATTAGAAAGAAGATGAACAAAATCTTTGCTTAAAATCATCTGTCTGGCTCTTGCTCTGTTTCTCTCTCTCTCTTTTTTTTTAAATAAGAGACTGTCTGCTTAGAAAGTTACAGAGGTAGAAGACATGGGCTTTAAGAAATAAGTCAAAGAGGAAAAGGAAGGGGAGCTTAGCAGAAAAAGAGGAATGTGCCTGGAGAGCGGGGGAGAGGAAAGGCACAGGTGTGCTCTCAGGAGGGAGAGCAGGCTGGGTCTTTGCCAGGTTAGTGTTATTCATGGTTGAAATTTTAGAAGAGGCCCCATGGGAGGATCCCAGTAGATCATGCATCATCTCTCCAGGTGGTCTCCACTGACTGATTGGCACCAGGGCAGAGGGTCATTCATCAGTGCAGTTGGTCCTGCTGTCAGCCGTGTGGTCTTGGGGTCGCGTGTCTGGTTTTACTGTTTTCTCAGTCCTGAGCTAGCCTATTATCCTTGCTCTAACGACCTTCTGTACCCAGCCCTTAGTCCTTGCTCTGCTCATGTCCGTCTAGCTGCCTACCACATTCTGCGCTGAAGTATCTTAGTTCTGAATTCTTTTAGGAAAAAGGAGCACAGGGTCTCTTCTGTAACTCCTCACTGCTGAAGAAGGACAGTGTCTTCCTTCCGAGCCGTGAGATCCTTGCACCCTGTCAGAGGGACAATGAGGTCCAGGCATAAAAGGAAGTTGCGATGGTGTCTAGAAGTGGGATTCAGTGGTGATGAGAGTCCAATAATTGTACAGCCAGTTCTCTGCTCTAATGACTGTTTTAAGTATAAAAAGAAAACAATATACCAAAAGGTAATTTATTGTTTCACGTATTCAAATCTTAAATAAGAACAATAAAGGACGTACACAAAACTAGGTTATGTTATAAGAAAGAGATGGCAAACATGACTTTTATCGGGAAAAAGTGTTCCGAATATAAGAAGGAAGCTCCAATGTTAAGACAGGGCATTGGGAACGAATCCCTCCAGGCTGAAGGGCAGATCCTTTAAAGTTTACCATGCCCAGGAATCGAGGAAATTAAAGCAGGCCAATACTTTCTTAGAAACAATCCAGGGAAACCACAAGCAGAGGCAGACCACAAGGAAAAGGGAAAGACCCCCTTGGCACCCGTCGATGGGCCTATTGTGAAGGAGAGGGCCATTGGGGCAAGGCCCAGACTGGCTTCATCGTCAAACCTACCCTGCTATTAGATGTTCTATGCAAATCCCTCCTCAGGATCAGTACATGGGGATCTCTTAGTCTTTCCAGTTTCTGATTTTACTACAATACCCCCTGCACTAGTAGACATACCCCTCACTAAATAGTTAATTGGCTGTCTGCATAACAGATCTCACTTTGGAAGCCATCTACAACACTACCTCTTGAAATGTGAAGCAGTCCACCAGCTTCACTTGTTCAGCAGTGCCATCTCTTGACACCGTGCATGCCTCCTTCCAAGGACAGCAATCCTTCTACCTCACATAAAAGCTTGCCTCCTTTCTTGACCCCTACTTCCTTTAGTAGATAGCAATAGATCTCATAACCCAGGGATAGGTAAAACTAAGCCCCTTGACAGCAGGAAGAAACTACAAAAGATGAGACCTTTATCCATTTACTCTTGTAAGACTACAAGGGATTAGAGTTTAGAAGGGAGGAATTGTTACTGTAGACAGGGAGCTCCAGGGTATCTCAGCTATTGACCAAAATGACACGGGGGAAGGTACTTACACTGAGGACACTGAAAGCTGGGAAAATGAATGGGCAGCGCCCAAGCAGGGCCCAAGTGCACTAAAAGCTAGCAAGATAATTGCATAGGGGAAAACCTCCCTTCCCTGTCCTATAAGAACTCCAGGCTTGAGCAAGAAAATAAGATGGTCTTTGAGATGGGAGTTCACCATTCTCCCTGGTTGCAGTTGCAGCACCTGAATAAACCTTTTTCTTTTTGCACCAACACCTGTCCTGATTTTGGCTTTTGTTGCAGCAGGCAGCCCAACCGATTTTTGTGTTTTTTAGTTACAATACAAAATTAATTTTTATATTTTCTTTGAAATTCTATTTTACCAGGGCATTTTATATTTGCATAATATAACAACCTGTTAGCAGGATATGTGGAAAGAAGTGACTAATTCTTTGAAAAGTGGAAAGTACTGGGAATCAGTGGGCTTCAGTTCTGCAAATGACCCTGTAAGTCATTCAGCTTCACTTTGCTGCCTTCACATGTACAGCAAATGAGGAAGATAATGCCCGAGCTCACTGTCCTCACAGGAAGATTGTTAGAATGGATGAGGCAATGTACACATAAACACAGAGCATATTGGAAGACAAATACTCTATAAAACTATAGTATCATCATTATTATTACTGTTATATTATAGAGAGAATTTCTGAAAAGTCAGCTGGCTGAATATATTATAGTAATCTTCTACAAAAGAGAAAATAAAAACATCATTACAATATAGATTTAATGGCTTTGTCTTCTATTTTGTTCAGCTCATCATCAGAATATAGATGTACCAGTTTTGGATTATTGCATAAGTGCACTGTTTTCCATTTCATGTTATCGTTGTTCCTTCTTAATCATGACCTAATGTATAATATGTATAGTATTATATTTACACATTTCCTTACATTTCTAAAAATTACTAGAGCATAGTCAGAGGTGCCAGATTTTTAGATTATATCTTGACTCTTATGTGTGGCTGTGTGTATGTATGTGTATGTGTATGTGTATAGTGAAAGTATAATTCATTATGCATCAAAAATTCAGAATATCTTACATCTAATGCTATGCAAGTAACATGATTGCCCACATATTTAACAAAATATCAGTATGTTAGTTTATATAACTTAGATCCTGATTGTTTATTCTCATGATTAAAAGAACATATATTTTTTTAAACAGTGAATGTTGGAATAATCATTTTGACTAGCTCTATAACAATGCACAAGTCAGCTTCACAGGAATTCTTTATGTGAAATATAAGGTTTTACAAATTAATTAGTTTTTAAGTTCAGTTTACATTCAAATATATTTATAGTATGCAGTGTTTAAGGAAGAAAAGGGGTGAATAAAAAGAGATAATTCTAGGATTAAGTTTAGATTATATGAGAAAATACATACATATTTAGACAAATACATACATATATACATATGTATATATTTTAAAAATTTCACAATTAGAGCATTTTTAATACTTCATTTTTCCAAAGTAATTAGAACTGTGATTCTGTTTCTTTAAAAAATGTATTATTTGTCCCTCAAGTGTTTATATAATTTTTACAAATATTAATTTAGCATGCAATTATTAAAGTACATATCAAAATGTGTGATGTTCAGAAAATCAAATCAAGTATGAAGATTTTTGTCTCAGCATATATAATATTTAATTAAAATTTTCTAATTGGTAATTTGATTTGTAGTTAAATTATTTTCTTTCAATTTAATTTTCTTCTAATATTATTCTTAAAAATGAAACTTAGTTTAAATGCATTCTAATGAAACTCACTTGTTATTATTTACATTAGCTATACATTTTGGAAAAATTGCAATTTATTTGCTAATGAGTGTGGTAATTATTTAATGAAATCTTTGCTCTTCTTGTGGAGAAGTCTAAGTTTATTTTCTCTAAGCCCTTAAAAATTGATTTTATTTTTTATTTTCTCTACAGAGAGGCATTTAATATTTTGAAGCTGATGTGTCATATTTGACTGCCCTTGTCATATTACATCAATCATATTCCTTTCAGTGAGACATAATCTGATTTTAGTTGATGAACATAACTTGATTTGAGATCACTAGAGTCTCATCTTATATAAAAGGTTAAAGAAAATAAAAAGTAAAGGTGAAAATTTTAAGATTAAAAACAAACAAATCCTTGGTCATGGAGAACTAGAATATACAATAGAAAATATATGTTTTTATTTTTATTTTTTAGTTTTCACAGTTTTGCTTGTGAATGTATAAATTCAAAGAAGGTAAATTTACAATAAAACCATTGTGTAATAAGTGCAATTATGGCAGAACTGATATGCACTTTGACAAATGTAAAAACTATTTTAGTAAAGGCATTTTGCTTAATTGCTGACAAAGTAGTTATATACATTTAAACAATGGTTCCACCAATACATGCTTCAAAAAGGTGTAGTTTGTTTTGTAGCTTTTAATTCTCTATAAACTCTAAATTCTATTCAACCATATGGTTTTAAAGATTCTAGAAGATAGATTCTTTTAAAATCTTTGCTTCCTACCAACAGACCATTTTTTTTGCCATTGCAACCACCTCTTCTTGCTGCCCCTTACTTTGACAAATAAATTTTATTGTTAGTAAATAAAATATTCTTATAACAAACACAAAGCAGTTGATAGTACTCATCAATTTTTATTAAGGCAATTTATATTATTACTGAATTCAGAATAAGAAAAATAGTTAAATATTGTTAGTTTGAAATTTTTTATAAATAGTTTATTTTTCAATTAGACTGCAAGGGAGATAAAATATCATGCTTTCATAGACTTTCCTGCTTATAAACGTAAATATTTTTATATTTTTTATTTTATTTTTGGACTAAAGTTAGAAATAACTGTATCTTAATCTCTTCCTCACTGTGGAAAATAAAACTAATTTAGGTGAATTGTAGGAAAATTGAGAAATGAATAAAAATCATAATAAATTGTTCATTCTATTAAGATATTAACTCAAATTAGTTCTCTAGTTTTTAATTACAAAGTTCTATAACAAGTTAGTGTTTAATGAATGACAGTGATAACAAATATGATGGTCACAAGTTTACAATTTAATTATTATTTCTGTTTTTATATTACAATGTGGGTGGAGCACAGAGCACATTCCTAGCAGGTGTGGCTGATGCAATGCTGTGAGGTTACTCCATCTCCCAGAACCCTCCTCAGCATACCCAGGAAGGGAGCTTGCACGCTATAAGGAAATGACTTAGCGCCAACCACCCAGCTCTCTGATCTTTTCAGCCATTGGCTATGAAGGACACGCTGTAACATCCTATTGGCTGAACCCATGTATATGAGCTAGCTTACTTCCTGAATAAAGTGGATCTGCGTCACTGAACCTGGTCCCCGGAGTGGGTCTTTGCGTCTCAGTTGTCCTCACCCCCGGCAGGACTTGTCCACATTATAATTATAAACATTAGCATAATGAAGCATTTTTTTTAAGACTAGAAGTAGACTTTACTTTTTTTTGTTGTTTTCTTTTGTGACAGAGACAGAGAGAGGGACAGATAGGGTCAGACAGGAAGGGAGAGAGACGAGAAGCATCAATTCTTCATTGCGGCACCTTAGTTGTTCATTGATTGCTTTTCATATGCGCCTTGACCAGCAGGCTACAGCAGACTGAGTGACCCCTTGCTCAAGCCAGTGACCTTGGGCTCAAGCTAGTGAGCCTTGCTCAAACCAGATGAGCCCACACTCAAACTGGTGACCTCGGAGTTTCCAGCCTGAGTCCTCTATGTCCCAGTTCAATGCTCTATCCACTCTGCCACCACCTGGTCAGGCAGACTTCTTAAAAGAGTTGTAGGTATACCTAAATATAGAACACAGTAGAGTTCCCATAATATTCCTTCTTCTCCAACCCAAGTTGTCTCCATTGCTTTGATGTGTTACATTTGCTACAAGTGATAAACAAATATTGATACATCATTATTACCAAGACTACAGGTTACATTATGGTTCATACTTTGTGTTGTATAATTATGTATTTTAGCCAAATTCATAATGCCACATATCCACAGTTACAGTGGCATGCACCATGACAATATCATTTTGAATAGTTTCACTGTCTTAGGAAAATCCCATTTTCTGCTATTTACCTTTTCTATTTGCCATTCAGTGCATAACAACCACTGACATTTTACTTTCTCTATATTTTTACCTTTCTATAATGTTATGTAGTTGGAATTATATAATACATAGGCTTTTTAGATACCTTTCTTGCACTTAGAAATGTGCTTAAGTTCCTGTATGTATTTTGTGATGATTTATTTTCTGAAATAAGTGAATAATATTCCTTTGTATAGACCTATCACACTTTTTTTTTTTATCCATGTACCTGCTTATGGACATCTTCATTATTTCTGACTTTTGGTAATTATAAACAATAAATTTTTATCTGACTTTATCTGAATATGTTTTAACTTACTTGAATAAATGTGTATGAGACTGATTTCCAGATTGTGTGGGAAAATAGTCAAACTATCTTCCAAAGTGTTTTATTTCATTCTCACAGCAATGAATGTGAGTTCCTGTTGCTCCAAATCCTTGTCAGCATTAAGTGTTATCAGTATTTTGGATTTTAGCCATTCTAATAGTTTCTTAGTGTTATCTCACTGTTGATTTATTTTCCATTTCCTTGTTTACATATGGTGAGCATCCTTTTCTGTGCTTATTTTCTACCGGTACATTTTCTTTGGTGAGGTGTCGTCTATTCAAATTTTTTTTCCACTTTTTAATTGGGTTCTTTATTTTCTTATTATGGAATTTTAATAATCCTTAGTTTATTCTGAATACAAATACTTCCTCAGATACGTGTTTTTCAAATATATTCTCCTAATTCTGGCTTATATTTTAATTCTCTTCACTGTGTCTTTCACAGAACAGAAGTTTTACATTTTAATGAACTCCAATTTAGCAATTTTTTCTTCCATGAATCGTGCTTTTGTGTTGTATCTAAAACTTACTGCCTAGCCTGACCAGGCGGTGGCGCAGTGGATAGAGCATCGAACTGGAATGCAGAGGACCCAGGTTCAAGACCCGAGGTCACCAGCTTGAGCACGGGCTCATCTGGTTTGAGCAAAAGCTCACCAGCTTGGACCCAAGGTCGCTGGCTCGAGCAAGGGGTTACTCGGTCTGCTGAAGGCCCATGGTCAAGGCACATATGAGAAAGCAATCAATAAACAACTAAGGTGTTGCAACGAAAAACTAATGATTGATGCTTCTCATCTCTCTCTGTTTCTGTCTGTCTGTCCCTATCTATCCCTCTCTCTGACTCTTTAGAATAAAAAAAAAAAAAAGAACTTAAAAAAAAACAACTTACTGCCTAAACAAGGTCACATAGCTTTTATCCATGTCTTATCTTTTAAAAGTTTTATAATAACTCACTTACATTTAACTCTATGATCTATTATAATTCCCATTTTTTCTCAGTTCTTCTATTATTTTATAATAAAAAAGGATAATTAAGTAAAATGTTACTATAGTAAGTGAAACCTTATCATGGAGTGTTGTAATTGTACCCAGGAACTTAACTTTTCCTCAGCAGGAGAAGCTGGAGAGAGGAGGCCACGTGTAAATTGTGCTTAATGGTGGGAAACATTTAAGTTGCTCTGAGTATGCTGTCAGAAAGACTCATCGCTGCATTAGACTCTGCATCAGTTAACAAAGGAGCAGAAGGATCAAGAAAGAATCAGTGTCAGGGTGGGTGTGAGAATTTGGAAGAAAAACAGAATTTGAGTAAATAATTTTGATTGCTTGTCATAGATTTATGAAGGGAAGACAATAAAAGAAAACCACTCTGTCCATACAGACAGAAAATTCCTCCACTTGTCCATACTTTTATGAGTTGGTCAGGATATGTCTGTCTAGTAAAGTGGCATTGAACAGATATATGAGTAAATTTGAAAAGAGTCTCATGCAAAATACATTTTTAAGAGTATTGCAGTCAGAATAAATAAGCTGAGCAATGCTTTCAAACTCTTGTGTAGAATATCGGAGGAATATAAAAACAGCCGGTGTCATTGTTTTGAAGATTTTATTCCCAAGTGGCCCGGTGCCCTGAAATGAGTTACAATTTGCCATTAGCCAATGACTCCCTAACGCGGATACACATTAGAATCAACTGGGTTTTTTTTTTAATATTTTTTATTTGTTAATTTTAGAGATAGAGGGAAGGAGAGAGAGAGAAAGAGAGAAACATCAGTTTGTTGTTCCACTTATTTATACATACTTTGGTGAAATATTGTATTTCCTGATCAGATTGAACCTGCAACCCTGGGATATGGGGTTGACACTCTAACCAACTGAGCTACCCAGCCAGGGAATCTGGGATCTTTAAAACACACTAATGTCTAGGTTCTACCCCTAAACATTTTCTATTAATTAGTAAGGTGTGCAACCTAGGCATCTGAATGTTTTAAAGTTTACCAGGTGATTCTAATGGTCAGCAAAATTTGCCAATTTAACTGCACTGTAAGTTGTCTTTGAATCCTTGAACAGTTTAAATATCAGATTATATAGCAAAAAAATCAACTTCACTGTATGGCCTCAATTTCTCCTAAATTATATCTGCCATTATATCTTTTGCTGTACTCACCAGATTACTCATGTCCTTTCATTTCCAGTGCTTCTACTCATTTTGGGTGCTGCGTGCCTTAATTTTTTTTTCCAGTCTCTCTTGAGTAGTTACTTTAAGGTGTTCTTTGTAAAGGTTTCTACCTCCGCTAGGCTAGTGTGCTCACGATCCTGGTTTTCATATCCAGTTTACTTACCCTTGTTGTTCCAGAAAATTATCAATAATGATTTTCATTTGACTCACAAAAGAACCCCAGTTTGCACCACAATTTATATGTTCATCCTTTAATCTGTGTACCCATAATTCACATAGTATTTATAATTTGATGTAAAACACCATAATTTTTAATTAAGTTGAGTATATCCTTTTCTATTTTGTAACAGCACACTATATTCTGTTTATTAAACCCCACAAAAAGAACATTACCCATTACACAATAGATAGACACAGAAATTATAAATTTGATTTAATGGGTGTATAGAATTTAATGCATGTGAGAAATGTTGAAATGTTGCAATATTTCTATAAGACAGTCACAAGTATTTGTATTTTTAATTTTAAAGTGATTTTAATTCTTACACTTAAGACCAATCTCCCATCAGTCTGTTTACAATATTGTGGATGGAATTTACACAAATCAACTTAAGGTCACTTCTGCAACTCAGTGACAATGATTTTACCAATATAGTCTGAAACAAATTGAGGTCAATGCACATTTTCTCATAGCCTTGCTCTTAGCTTTCTTCCATAAACTGCAGAAGATTTCAATTTACTGAAGCACCAGAGTAGGTAAGATCCAATCAAAGTAAAAGCAAAATCAATAAATGCTAACCTGGAAAGGCTAAATAGTAGTGACATCAGTCACAAAGAAAACTTGTTTGCAGGTTTGAAACACTATTGTTCTGCAGTGCTAAGAGAATAAAACTGCAGCTATGGACACTTGTAAGTTTTATTTACCCAAATATATTTTACATGCAGACGAAGAGATAGCAAGGTGAATTATATCATATTGATTGACATACCAGTGCTTAACAGAGAGCAAAAATCTGATCTCACCTAATAATATAAAAATATTCTGTCATTTAAGGATATTTTTAATGATATATTAAAAAAATAATATTAGAAAATGTTTGAAGTTTGTTTTTATATATGGTTATTTCTTTTAAAATTCATGCTTTTAAAGTGTTACTGGAAAAGGCCGGAATTTGTGTTGTCTGTTGTCCTTCTTTTTTGCCAATTTAATGAGAGATAGCAACCGAGTAGGTATAAGAGTGTCTGTAATTTCAAATTGCAGCAACTTGAGAAGGCAGGTTATACCTGTCCAAAAGAACTGTCTTAACAATCTCCTGGTGCTGATGCTTTTTATAGGGTTCAGGGACTGTTAGTAATGGTGTAGGGGGCAAAAGAAAAAAAAAGGAAGAATTCAATCAGTTAGTCACATAACAGTGCACAGGAGGTCGGAGTCCAGTTTGTAGAAATGTCTCCTCTGCAAGTTCTCCTGATATAGCACAGGCCCAATCAGCACGGTCCTATCTGTTGTCTTTTACGTTGCTCTGGAACAGCCAGGGCCATGATGCCTCTGAGAATTTCTGCATGAGAACTCCCTGTACTTCTTAGGCAACAAAATAAAGACAAAGATTTGTAAACAAAGCTCCTAGTCATCTATAGTACCTTAACTCCTTGCAGGAAATTTTGTGACTCAGCTCTTACAAGAGATTATTGTAATTTAACCCCTTACAGAAGCATATCTTCAAAGGTATATATTAACTTGACACCTAGAGAAAAGTGTATTAAGTGTAGAGGAAGACAAGAACTATGGCACAAAAATATTCCGAAAAGTAGTTAAAAAAGCACATGCTTTTAAGTCTTGACTTTGCCACTTACTCTGTGTGGACTTGATTACATTATCTCTTTCCATTAATCCTATTTTTATATTTGTAGCACAACATTACTTATATGATTATATAAATATTTTAAGTATTTTGTAGTACAGGAACACATTGGGTGCTCATTTAATATATAATTATATTATAAATAAATAAATGACAACATGTAACTGTAAACAACACACTGAAACTATATAGCAGGGGTCGGGAACCTATGGCTCACGAGCCAGATGTGGCTCTTTTGATGGCTGCATCTGGCTTACAGACAAATCTTTAATAAAAAAAAATAGTGTTAAAAATATAAAACATTCTTATGTATTACAACCCATTCATTTCCTATTGCTCATGTTCATGGTTGTGGGTGGCTAGAGCCAATCACAGCTGTCCTCTGGGACAACACCACATTTTTATTGGATAATGTGTAGCATACCTGGGTCGTTGTATGGCTCTCACGGAATTACATTTTAAAATATGTGGTGTTCATGGCTCTCTTAGCCAGAAAGGTTCCCGACCCCTGCTCTATAGCCATTTTGGCATACTTGGGAAGGACTCTGATTTTTCATCAATAATTAAATTAGCCAAATTACTTGAGTGCCTACTATAACTTGTGACACAGTTTGTTTTCTGTTTACTTTTATTTATTTTTGTTTTACAATTTTATTATTGTCATTCATTTTCCCTTTATTGGTTCATGAATAAACAATAGGTACTTGCTCTATTTGACCATTTTTTACTCAAAAAACCTTTGGCTTTATAGTCAACCTAATAGTTTCATTTCTTATGCACTTAAGACCTCCAGGAAGATTATTCTCTTGCTTCTATTTTTGAAATCTATGAAAAAAATAATTTTGAAGTAAGAATTATATATATTTTATGTGGTCACATAGAATGCTACAATTCTGAACTCTTGACAATAGCTTAAACATGACTTTTGCACTATTTTATCATACAGTTTGTTATTCTGCATACAGTACAGAGACCATTATATTCACATTTACCTTTAATTATTTTATTCCTTTTATTTAAAGACATGGTTTTTATACTAACCTAGTATAGCAAAGATATTTATCTAGCTAAGATGAATGCTGAGTTCATCATTAGTACATCCAGCACTTTTGTTTTGAGCAGTTTGTGCTTTTCCAAGAGATTTTATAATTCATCCAGAAAAAAGATGTTTCTTAAAACAGAAACTGGGATGAGGCTTACATACATTTGCTTAGGGGCAGTCATGTTTAAGGGCATCACATTCATCTGATACATGAGTCAGGTTAAGACCTATATAGATATTATCCTCTCTCATTTTTACCCTTTTGTTATCATCCAACACCTAATAAAAATTTGATTTAATGTCTAGCCTGATCTCATTTCTTCCAAGTGGAACGGATGATAGGGTCAAGCAGATAAGCATGTTAAAGAGAAAGCAGGCCTCTTTGAGAACCATGTATTACCATGTTAACAGATTAGATATCCCAAGGTTAAGGTAAACAATAAGGGAAAAAAAATAATGTGGCCTAATGAAGTCTAGCTGCATTTTTCACCCAAATGTCCTTTTCTTTTTTGACAACCTGGATGATATGTATTATGCAGCCTTAAAAAAGAAGCAGATCTTTCTTTTTACTAAAATGTGGTTAACCTGAAGGACAATATGCTAAATGAAATAAGCATGACATGGGAAGATAAATGTTGCATGATCTCACTTCTGTGGGGAATCTAAAATAGAGAGCAGAATGGTGTATGCAGGGGGCTAGCAGAGGGGAAAATGGGAGGTGCTGGTTAAGGGGTACAGACTTTCCATTGTAAGAGAAGTAAGGTCTTGTGGAGGTCTAATGTGTAGCATGGTGATTATAATTAACAATAGGGCACTATACATTTGAAATTTGCTAAGAGAGTAGATCCCGAGTGTTCTCATCACACATGTTACAGATGATAGATGCATATGTGTATGAAAACATCATGTTATACACCTTAAGTATACAAAAATTTTATTTGTTGGTTGTTTCTCAGTAAACCTGGGGGGGAGAGAATGAACTTTTTATTTCAAATGCTAAAGAAATAATTTGAAAAAAACACTGATTTTTTTTTACAAATTAAAGAGCAAAACAATGATGTTTATTTTACCTTGACCATGACATTTTATTAATCCACTCAGGCTTTCAATCTAGAAAATATTTATAGGTCTGACCAGTATAGTTTGGTTTCTGAAATTGACTTATAGATAGAATGAATACAAACTCTACTGCTTGATACATAGTCAATACTCAATATTTGATGCCATAAAGCCCCACATTATGGTTAAAGGAAGGCAAGCAGTCAGATATCTGTGACTGTAGTTAGCACTACAAAGGCAAACTGAGTTAGAAATAGGAGTTAATAAAAATCTAATAAATTAACTTGGAAGTGATAGTCTAGAAGCAGGTATGAAAGCAAAATATGCAGCTACAATGCAAGAAATAGGTCAGAGCATGAAAAAGCTTCAGGAGTTCAGGAGTTTAGTCTGTCTTCAATCTGCCCTATCCCCCTTTTTAAAATTAAGTAACATACTGAGTGGGGAAAAAAGTGAATGAGTGACTACTGGAAAAGATAAATAAAAGTATAGGAGGAGGGTTTCTGTACCTCATCTGAGGCTGCAGGTAATTTGTAGTATCTGGTTCTTGCATCTCAGTCACATAATTAGACTTGAAATACTTTGTGGTAGCTTTATTCTTCCCCTTGAAAAACCAGTGCACAGCATATCAACCTCTGTTTCCTTTGGTGCGTCGCACACATCCATTAACCTATCCCACTCAGCTGGTGCCTTTGTTCTCCTGGAATTTCTGCTTACAAGGGAAATAAGGATTTACAGAAGCCTTTAAAGAAACGTTAAACTGACATAAAGTTGACTGCCTTACTTTTAAATAATTTTAAATTTATTACTAAATGCAGTCTTTAAATCACCCTTTGTGGTACTGATCTCTGTGGAAATAGTGCCGCATTGTGCAGATCCACAAGGTCATAGGAGAAGATAACTCTCAAACTCTTTCAAATGCAATTAACTTCTTTTCTGGTTCAAACTTCCCAAGTTAAAGCAATGTTTCTACCCATAAAAGCCATAACTTTATCCCCATTTGTTTGAGTGACCCAAGGAAATTACAGTTCTAGATCACTGGTTATGATGGTGTGCATGTCACGTAAAGAAGGCCTTCAGCTTCACTGTAATATGTCAAGGTTCACTTGGTTTTCAAGAGCCTGTCAATTTTGGTTCAATATTGATAACTTTGACAGCAGAATGCAGAATATTTATTTTGTGGGTAAATAGCAGACAACTGGTAGAATAAGTTATATATAAATATATAACTACACACACACACACATACTGTAGAAGTATAGAAGTTAGATATTGTGTTGACATAAAATTCCATGTAATGGAAACTTGTACAGAGAGTACAAATGATAATATCCTTCATGGAAAGTCATAGGGTTACATTAGACATTCTGATCCCTAATAAATATATGAATAAAATTATTCCCTGAAATAAATTTTATAAGGTGCCTCTGAGACTTAAAATGCATTCAATATATATAAGGTAAATGTAATTTACTTTTCTCAGAGAAATTTTGGAAAATTGAGGAAGACTACATACAAGGTGAGACAAAAGTAGGTTATAAATACATGAAACACAATTTGTTCTTGTATTATTATTTATTAATTATTATTTTCCATATAAGCAGCTATAAACTACTTTCCACCACCCAGAATATTATTAATCATTTAAAGCTCTACAAACCCACAGAGAAATATTAGGTTTTTTAAAAATTCAATTCTGTAAATGGATATTTATAAGGTATTTTTCAAACTTAAAATGCTTTATTCTTTTTACTAAATTATTTTTATCTTTATCTTATAAAATTATATGCAATTTTCTTTAGACTATACCATTTAAAAATTTTCAGCAGATAGCTGATTACCATTATTAGACGTAAAACTATAAAATTTTTGAAGTAAAATTACTTTTCATATAATAGTACAGAAAATAATTTTTGAAAGAGTCATAGCAGAAAATTTAGAATAAGAGTTATTCTGTTTAACTTAGCATAATAGTTTCCAAGTCTATCCACGTTGTTGTAAAAAGTAAGATTTCCTTCTTTTTCGCAAGGGGAAGGTTTAGTGGAACATGGGGGTAGAGGGGATGTACTCGATAGAACACTTGAATCTATGTAAGCACAATAAATTAAAATAAATAAATTTTTAAAAAAGAGTAATTGTGTTGTCTCATTTCATTTTTATTTTCAAAAATGTTAAACAAGCATATTTTTTTTCTTTTTTACAGAGACAGAGCGAGAGTCAGAGAGGAATGGATAGGGACAGACAGGAACGCAGAGAGATGGAAGCATCAATCATCAGTTTTTCATTGTGGCACTTTAGCTGTTCATTGATAGCTTTTTCATATGTGCTTTGACTGTGAGGCTACAGCAGACTGAGTAACCCCTTGCTCAAGCCAGAGACCTTGGGTCCAAGCTGGTGAGCTTTGCTCAAACCAGATGAGCCTGTGCTCAAGCTGGCGACCTCAGGGTCTTGAACCTGGGTCATTCACATTCCAGTCCGATGCTCTATCCACTGCGCCACCACCCAGTCAAACAACAAAAAGTATTTTTACATTAGTATACAATGGCAGTGAACAAGGCTGAGCTAAGCATCATAAAAGTATGTCAACTTGGAGAACAGAACAAAAACCCTAATTATTAATAGAGATTATAATAAGCAGTGCATTGGTTGTCTTTTGTATAGAACATCACATCCTCTAGGCCTTATTATATTGCAACCACTGCTGCATTGTCAAGTTCTACACAGACATATTGTAGGGGCTCTTCTGAGGGAAAACCAAGTTAAGATAATAAGCACCACAAATACCTTTAATTAGCATACTCTAAGGATGGGGTTGAGGAGTTAAATTACTCACCAAACAGCAATAATAATTCTTGGCAGAAGAGATGATTCTTGGCATGCATTGGTACGACATAATTATGCATATTTTCATGATTGTGGTTGATTGAGATGGGTACAGGTAAAAAGTGAAGTATTTCCTTTAGCAATGGCTGTGGGTACTTCATCAGTATGAACAAGAGATTAAGTATAATTACTGAGGGATTGTTTGACTTTTGCTAGCTGAATTGAAAGCCTTTAAAAAAGCAAATAACTACTTGATATTCTAATATTATTAAATGCATCATCATTCTGAAATGGCCTGATAAACTATTGCACAGATATAATAGTACAATAACATATTGAAGGCTCAGCTAAAAGCCAGCATGAATATAACACTTTGTGGAGTTGGCAGCTGCCTGTCAGGGTGGACATTAGTTATAGAATGAATGATCAATGTCTGATATTATGACAAAAGCATGAAGCTGAAGAAGCAGTACATAGAGGAGACAAGTTATTCAGGCAAGGCACAGATATTTCAAGACTCTAAGATAAGGAGTATATATCATTTATAAGCAAACACACAGATTAATATAGATATACATATATTACCTATAATTTTGAAACAAATGTATGTGCATAGAAGGGATATAGTCAGAGATTGTTGAAAATAAAACAGACAAAAACCCAGGAGTGTGGAAATTTATGAAACCAATGAAATAAAAATTTTTTAAACAATAGTTTTATAAGGTTAGAAAATCTTGTTTGAGTCTATGTATGGTCTTACTGAGAGAAGTGCTGATATTATGGGAAGAAGCCTAAACAAAATAGTTTCAAATAGTATTTATGGATTCATGCAAGAAATATTCATTGAGCAACTGACATATGCAAGGCACTGTTCTATGTCCTTGGGAAACATCAGCTAACAAAAAAATAAAAAGCCTTTCTCCATGAAAACACAATTAAAAAAATACATGTTAAAAAATTAATCATTTGCTATGTTAGAATGTGATATGTGTAATGGAAAAAAAATAATGGAAGTGAGTAAGCAGGACCATGAATATTGACAGTGTTGGCAGACAGCTGTTTTTTTAAAGAGGTTGCAAAGATAGGAATCATTAGAAAGAAAGCATTTGAGCAGAGACCCAATGAAGAAAGATAAAAAAGTTAGTCATGTATAAACATATGAACAAATTTCCAATTAAAGAAAAAGCCAGGTGAAAATCCTAAAAGTGAGAGAATGTGTGGTGTGATCCAGAAATATCAAGGATGCCATATGGCTACATAGAACAAGTGAAGTAAATGTAAAAAGAGATGAAGACAAAGAATATATAGAGCTGACCTGTGGTGGTGCAGTGGATAAGCATTGACTTGGAATGCTGAAGTCACCAGTTCAAAACTTTGGGCTTGCCTAGTCAAGACACATATGAGAGGTAACTACTGTGAGCTGATGCTCCTGCTTCTCCTCCCTCCTCTCTAAAAATCAATAAAATAAAACCTTAAAAAATGCATGAGAGATAACTCTAATGGGTAAAATAGACAGTGTGGGAAAACAGATGGGCATATAGACAAAAATAAAAATTGTAAGAAAGAACCAAAAAATTGCTGGAGATAAAAAATTCTGCCCTGGCCTATAGTTCATTTGGTTAGAGCATGGTCTGAATAGGCTAAGGTTGCTGGTTTGATTTCTGGTCAGGACACATGTGAGAATCAAACAATGGATACATAAATGAGTGGAACAACAAACTGATGTTTCTCTCTCTCTCTCTCTCTCTCTCTCTCTCTCTCGCTCTTCCCCTTATATAGTCAATAAGTAAAAGTATTTAAGAATTCTGTAAAAGAAATAAAGATCTATTTTAATGTCCTCACAAGTAGAATGGATATGGCTGAGGAAAGAATTTCTGCGTTGAGGATATATGAATAGAAACTTTCAAAACTAGAAAAAAAAATAAATCAAATACTGACAAAAAAAAATCCCAAATGGAATATTGAAGAATTATGGAACAACAATAAAAAAAATGTCACATATATATAAATAAATATCAAAAGGAGAAGGGGATAAATAAAAGAAATATTGAAACAAAAATGACTTACATTAATTTTCCCAAAATAATGTAAGATACATATATATAATACATATGATTTTCAAAGTACAAATATCATATTTTTAAAATACAGAGAAACAGATAAAAGAAAAAAAAACATGGACTGCCTAATGAGGAAAGAAAAATCACCTTACTAATAGGGAGAAAATAAGAAGTAATCTGACTTCTCAGACCATGAAAGTAATAAGAGAGTGAAGAGAAATATTTTAAATGTTGAGAAAAACTAACATAGACTAGAATTCTATACTCTACAAAATTATCTTTCAAAAATGAAGGAGAAGTAAAGATGTTATTAGAAATACAAAAGTTGAGGGAATTTGTTACCACTAAACATGCCTTGCAAAAAATATTCAATATATAAAGAGAAAAGTATTTTGGAGAGAAGGGAAATAATATAGTTTAGAAGCTTGGATCTACATAAAAAAAAGAAGAACAAAAAGTAGGGTTAAATGAAGGTAAAATAAAAAATTTATTTTTATTATTGATTTATCTAACTGGTAACAATTTCTCCAAAATAATGTATTTGAGCTCTGACCAGATAGCTCAATTGAATAGATCATCACCCTGAAGCGCTGAGGTTGCCAGTTTATTCCCTGGTCAGGGCACATACAAGAACATATTGATGTTTCTCTCTCTTCCCCTTCTCCCTTCCTCTCTCTCTTTAAAACGAATTCAATAAACTTTGAAAAAATAATAATGCATTTGATTGCACATGCATATGTGTGTGTGTGTGTGTATATGTAATTGTATATGCTTATAAATAAGTGGAATGACAGAAATTATAAAAGTGATAAGAGGGAGTAATTAGGATTATTTGGTTATAGTAAGGTATTCACACTCCCTTAGAGGTCATGCAGTGTTATTTAAAAATTCATTTGAATTGCACTGGTACCTTGACACACGAGTACTTCAAATCACGAGAAATTTGAGAGGTGAGCAGTCACTCGCAGGATTTTTTGCTTTAAGTCATGAGTGGATATTTGTTTCATGAGCTCCTGACACCCTCCACTAGATGGCCTGCTGAATGTTCTGAAAGGGAGG
The DNA here is from genome assembly GCF_036850765.1 of Saccopteryx bilineata. Lineage (NCBI taxonomy): Eukaryota > Metazoa > Chordata > Mammalia > Chiroptera > Emballonuridae > Saccopteryx > Saccopteryx bilineata. The sequence goes on along the minus strand of NC_089495.1, from coordinate 86,850,532 downwards.
AAGAAATAAACTTCCATGGAAAAGTTTTTGGTGTAACTGCCTCTAAGTAAAAGCGAGAAAAGTGTGGCAAAAAAAAGCCAAAAGAAGAAAATGATGATTAAGCAAAGTAAAAAAATAGCAATTAATTTTAGCGATAAAGTTACATATCATATGTTGTGTGTAAGTTAAATTTTGCAATTAAATGTAGCATTAAGTGTGTAGAGAGTAAGTTATGTTAAGCAATAGCATACAGAATGAAATGCTCCTCCGCCAGTCTTCTCTCCCTCCGCCAGCATATTCACCTGACCCTGAAGGTAAATACACTTCATAAACTAGTTTATTTCTTTACATTTTACATTCTCTCTTATTATATATATGTATATTTATGTGTATGTATGTATTTGTTATTTATAAAGCACATTTTCTTATTTAAAAGCATATAAAACAAAAAATTCATGTGGATTTTGGGGGCTGGAACAGATTAATTGTATTTCCATTAATTTAAATGAAGAAATTTTATTTGACACATGAGTAAATTGAGTCATGAGTTTGGCCATGAAATGAATTAAACTTGTGTGTCAAGGTACCACTGTATTTGTAAATGTATATTGTAACATCTAGAGCAATCACTAATTTTTTTAAATGTGTAACTGATATGCTAAAAAAAGAAAAAATAAAACTATGTAAAATGTTCAGTTAATACCACAAAAGACAGAAAAAAAATGTGTGAGATAAAAATATGAACTAAAGCCTGACCAGGCGGTGGCGCAGTGGATACAGCATCAGACTGGGATGCAGAGGACCCAGGTTCGAGACCCCTAGGTAACCAGCTTGAGCGTGGGCTCATCTGGTTTGAGCAAAGCTTGCCAGCTTGGACACAGGTCGCTGGCTTGAGCAAGGGGTTACTCGGTCTGCTGAGGGCCCACGGTCAAGACATATGTGAGAAAGCAATCAATGAACAACTAAGGTGTAACAACGAAAAACTGATGATTGATGCTTCTCATCTCTCTGTGTTCCTGTCTGTCTGTCCCTATCTATCCCTCTCTCTGACTCTCTCTCTCTGTCTCTGTAAAAAAAAAATACTAAAAAGAAAGATTGGAAATAGAAAAGAGTAACAAGTATGATAGATAATAATCTAACTATATTAATAATCACTTTGAATATGAATTGAATATGAATGGTATAAATATACCAACTGAAAGAGTGATCAAAAATAAGGTCTAAACAGATATTTTGTTCTATAGTCTCTACAAGAAACACATTTTAAAATTAAAGAACCATATAAAATAAATATAAATGGCCACATTAAAATATATCATGCTAACCCTAATCAGAAAAAATCAGTAATAGCTAATTTTGAACAAACAATTTCAAAGCAAGAAAAGTTTTCATGGGAAAAGAAATGTATTACATTATGATAAAGAAGTCAATTCTCCAACATGGCCTAACTATTAATTATTAACATATATGTGTCTGACAGCATAGCATTAACTATGAGGCAAAACTAATATAAATGCAGGAGGAATAGATGAATCTATTATCTTAGATGGAGACTTCAACATTTCTTTCTCAGGAATTGGCAAATTCAAAAGATAGAATCTCAGAAAGAACATGATTAACTCATTAACTTCATCAATTAACTGGATATAATTGACATCTATTGATTAATTCATCTAACAACAGGAGATACACATTCTTCTCAAGCTCACATGAAATTTTGACCGATATAGACCACATTGTGTGCAATAATACTTATCTTAAAAATTTTTAAAGAATACAAATCTTACAATGTCTACTCTTAGACCAAAATGGCTTTAAACTAGAATTCAATAACAGAAAGATAACTGGACAATTCCAAAATATGTTGAAATTAAATAATATACTTCTAAATAATATATTGTCAAAATAGAAATCTACTTAAATAGTAAAAAAATTAAAACTAATTAAAAATGAAAACACAAGTTATCAAAATTTGATTAACAAAAGCTGTACTTAGAGGGAAGTTTATAGCATTATATGCATATATAATAAATAAATAAAAATCTAAAATAAATTTATTTTTTCTTCTTAGGAAACTAAAATTAAAAAAAAACAAAAACAAACCCAAAATAAGCAGAACAAACAAATAAGAAACTAAATAATAAAAATTATAGAAATTTATAAAATTAAAAATTAAGAGAAAATCAATGAAGCCAAGAGCTGGTTGTTTGAAAATGTCAATAAAATTTATATGTCTCTAGCCAGGCTATAAGAAAAAAAGAGAGAGGACACAAGTTACTGATATCAGAAAGGAAAGAGGGTGCATCACTACAGACACCATAAAAATTAAAGAAATATTATGAATAACCCTATGCCCCAGATTTTAATGACCTAAGTGAAATAGACTGATTCCTTTAAAGACATAACTTGCCAAAAATTACACAATAAGAAATACACATTTTTATAGGCCTAAATATATTAAATAAAGTAAATCAATAATTAATATTCCATAACAGAAAGCACGAGGCCCAGCTGTATTGACTAGAGAATAGTATAAAGACAAAATGATACACTGTTCCCATTCTCTACAATTTCTCAGAGATTAAAAACAGATGAAATAGATTCTAATTCCTTCCATTAGACCAGCATTAAAGATATAAGAAGAAAGGAATTTTTTAGTTATTACAGACCAATAACTATTATGAAAAGAGATATAAAAATTTATAACAAAATATTAGAAAGTCAAATCCAAATAGTATAAGCAAAATTATATAACACCACTAGGTATAATTTATTTTAAGTATACAAGGATTATTCAACACTCAAAAATTAACTAATGTAATCCATCATTTCAACAGACTAAAAATATATATATGATCATATAATCTGAAAAAGCATCTGACAAAATGTAAAACCATTTATGATAAAAAAATCACAGCAAAATAGAAATAGGATATTTTCTAAACTTGATAAAAATATTTGCAAAAAACCTACAACCCAAATAATTATTGTTGAAAAACTAGAAGCTTTCCCACTAAGACTGGATACAAGACAAACATGGCCCTTCTCATCTTCTTTTCAAGATCATAGTAGATGTCCTTGAAAGAAACGAAAATAAAAGTGTGCAAATTGAGAAGGAAGAAATAAAACTACTTCTTCATAGATGGCATGATCGTCTATGTAGAAAAGTAAACACTTTTGTAACTAGTAAGTGATTATTTCAAGTTTATAGGATGCAAAGTTAATATGAAAAAGTTCTATATACCAGCAATGAACAATTGGAATTTGAAATTAAACACAATACTATACATTAGCAACTCCAAATATGAAATACTTGGGTATAAATCTTAAAAAATTGTATAAGATCTGTGAGGAAAACTACAAAACTTTGATGAATAGAATCAAATAACTAAATAAAGAGAGAGATGTTCCATGATCATGGGTGGGGTAACTCATTATTGTCAAGATGTCAATTCTTTAAAACTTTCTCTAAGTCTCAATGGAACAACATTAAAATACTAAAAGTTATTTTGTGGGTACTCACAAATTGATTCCAAAATTTACATAGAGAGGTAAAATAGCCAACTCAGTGTTGAAAAATTGTAGGGGGAATTCCAGGTTAGTGAAAACACTCTGTGATCATATAATAATGGACACATGTTATTATATATTTGTCCAAACTCACCATATTACATTTTGAATTTTGTCAATATATATGTTTCCTCTCCTGCTATATAAGAAGTTACATACTGTCTTTGTTTTTGCCTCTTGTCTCTCAAAGTCTAAAATATTTATAAAATATATTTTAATGTATACAAAATATATTTAGTATGGTAAATTTGCCAGTGACTATATTAGTAAGTTGGTAAACATACTAGGACAATATTTTTAAACTATCTAAATATTTGCATAATCAGAGAATGTATGTCATTCCTAGTTAGAATACTATTGAATAAATCCAGCTAAGACAAAGGTGTTTCACAAGTTCATATTTACAGTAGAATTAAAAAGAAGTGGCAAAGTTTTAGATGTACTTTAAAGGTAATGAGACAAGAATTTGCTGATAGATTAGAGATGGAGTTGAGATAGACAGAACACAAGAATTATATCAAGATTTTGACTTGAGGCTCTGGCCAGTGGCTCAATGGATAGAGCATCGGCCCAGCATATGGACGTCCCAAGTTTGATTTCCAGTTAGGGCACACAAGAGAAGTGACCATCTGCTTCTCTGCCCCTTCCCCTCCCTCTTTTCTCCCTTCCACTCCCACAGCCAATAGCTCAATTTTTTCAAGTGTGGGCCCGAGGCACTCAGGATAGCTCAATTGTTCCAAGCACATCAGACTCCGGTGCTAAAAATAGATTGTGTGATTCCAGCATTAACCCAAGACAAGATGAAGTTGCTGGTTGGTTCCCAGTCAGGAGTCTGTCTCACTATCTCCCTCTCCTCTCACTTAAAACAAATAAATAAATAAAAATAAATAAAGATTTTAACTTGAACCAATGGAAAATGGTGTTGCCATCTCAAAACGTGGAAAGCTGTAGTGGGGCAAGTTTGAAAACTATGATTATTAAGTCTTGTTTTAAATGTCAGAATTAAATGTTCTGCTAAATATGTGCATTGTGAATAGGCAGTTTTACACTCACATCGGTCTGGTGTTGTTTAAGGTGGTATATAACAAGTGAGGAAATGAAAGCACTGAATGTAAAACCCTCTTTGAAGAAACATGGCTTTGAAAACAAGAAGAAATTGAGGGAATGAATGAATAGAAATGAAAAGTTTGAAAATTTTATTTTAACAAGATTTTAACAGATTTAGGGAGATTCAAGTTAGAGAAGAGACCAAAGAGAAATAATCAAAGTTTTATTGATATGCTTAATAAATACATCACAAGGTCAGTGATATAAACACAAGTTGTTTTAACCTCCCACTGCCTCCTTAAAATGTTGAGTGAGGTAATTTTTCTATGCCCTTCAATAAAAGTTAGACAAGTTTTATTACTTCCAATCATTCTTAAGACATGAGATCTTTTTAAATTTCATACACAGTTTGAAATCAGTATTTAAAATTCCAATCACAAGAAGTTGTGAAGTTAATTTAATACTAAGTATTTCTCCTCCATCACGTGGAGTCCTTTAAAGTTTAGTCTAGGAAGGAAGGTCAAATAAGGGCTAGACGTACTTGTACGAAGTTGATACAATAGCGCCTATCTCGGTGTGGCTATATTTATACATAAGGGTTTCTCTTAGGTAATCATCATCCCAAGGTGCTGCTGGTGCCTCTCTTTACAGGGCAACTTCCTACTCACTCACTGGTTTTCTATCTCTCCAGACATTCGTAATTGGAGTTTTATTGCTTTTCCCATGTAGTCATTTTGTGCTAGATATAAATTGCCCTCAGATAGGAATACTTACTGTGAGTTCGAGTTGATTTATAAAAATCATGTCAGAAAATTTTCAAAGGGAAGTACTATTATGCCCCCGATATACTAGAGACCTTTCTTTGCTCTGTTACCCTAGTACCGTGATGGCGAACCTATGACACACGTGTCAGCACTGACACACGTAGCCATTTTCAATGACACGCGGCCGCATGCGGCCACATACCAGAAAAGTATGGGGCCACATGCCGAGAAGCATGTTTCATCCTTGGCTCCTGCATGGCCAGGTGCAGTAGACAAGAATAAAACATTTGCTGTAGTGTAGACACTCTGTGCCGGAGGTCTGTAGGCCAAAACAACAGAACTCTGGCACAGAGAGTCTAGCTCTGGGACTTCCAGTTAGGCCGTTAGGGGATCTTTGACCTCACTTCCTGCTGGCACAGCTGGGAGCAGCAGAATGCCACAGGGGATGCATCTCTGGAGGCCCTGTGATCGCCATTACCAGCAACCACATAACCACAGCAACCATCATCCAATCTACTGTGTGACCATTGTTACTGAGATAAGCGAGGGGGAGGCTGGGAGAGGCAATCACCTGTGCTATAGGTGCCGTTTCCTGCCATTAGAAATAGCGGCAGCCATCTTAATTTACATAAGATGCAACTTGCAGAATTTCAAGACAGCATCTGGGCTTAGGTGTTTGTCACTCTGAGGTCAAAGCTTGAGAATCTGGAAAGGTGCCGCCTAGAAAATTAAGAGGAGTGCCACTACGAACAGGAAATTTGGAAAGCCTGGAACCAATTACCGGACACTTTTAGCACCCTGAAAAATATAGCAAAGGCTTTACTCACAATTTTTCCCTCTACGTACTTTTGTGAGGCCTTATTCTCAGCCTTAAATAATATCAAAACCAACAAAAGAAACAGATTGACAGTTGAAGTTAGTAGTGCTTGCTTGGCCTTTAAGTGTACAAAATACCAACCTTTAATTGAAGATTTAGCCAATGAAATTCAGCAACAAAAAAGTCACTAATAGGCAGGTTAGTTAAAGAATTGCCCCTCCTCCTCACTTATCTTAGTTCACGGCACCCTACACAAGTTAAATAATATCAAGACCAACAGAAGAAACCAACTGACAGATGAACAAAGAAGTCACTAAGCAGGTAAGTTAAGTAATTAGTTTTTGGTTTATTAAATACAGTTATATATTACAATTATACATTTTTGTTATTTAAACTATAAATATCATGAAATTATGGTTTTTTTTCTCAAAGTGACACACCACCCGAATTATGCTTGGTTTTTTGGCGAATTTTGACACACCAAGCTCAAAAGATTGCCCATCACTGCCCTAGTGTTTATTCTACCTATGTTAATGCTGTCCTTGAGACTTCCTGTGATGGATCAAATCTCAGTACTATGCATCAAATCTAGTCTTTTGGGTCTGCCAAGTTCTCACAGTCATATTACAAAGTATCTGTTTCTTCTAATTAAAGATTTTTTTTTCCCTTGATGGAATAGCATCAATAAATCTTTTCACAGTTCTCTTCCTGAAGCTCCTCTCCCTTCATACTTCTTGATTTGGGAAAAGGATTGAATAATTTGGATACTTGTTCTACAGATTTCTACCTTCAGGTCTATTATCTAAATCAAAATGTCATATCTATTAAATTCAGATGACTCAAATTAAACCTTCCCATTTAACATTCTGCTACATGTAAATTTACTGAGAATAATGTAAGACTGGTAGTGTAATGAAAAAATAATCCTGTATAAATTGATATGGCAGTCAGCCAGATGGTTTTAATCAGAAATAATTCAGAATATCTCCAAAGCATGAGCTGGGTTTTGTTGCAAACATGTTCTCAGTGGAATTTGTAAAACCTGTTCTTAATTGCATGTTTTAAGGAATATTTAATACCACATCATATGATTTATTGTAAACGGATTGATTATTTGCAATGCAGTTAGGTGATTTCAGTTTGCAACTGACAATGAGTAACCTTAGGACACACATCTTCTATTAACCAGACATAGGCCAGGACTCCATTTTTTATTACCTGGGTCCCCTGTGCTTTCTTTTCTTTTAACTTAATTGATAAATAAATCAGTCCTCAGGAGAACATTCTATGATTTTATATATATTTTGAATGTCAGAATACAAGCTGGCTAAAACAGGAAGATATGAGACTTTTAGAAAGCCACTTTTCTGCTAGCTAAAATACTTTGAAATGATATAAAGTAACATAAATTTTATCTATATTTAAATATTTTATTTTTAAAGTGAATTAAATCCATATAGCACATAAAATTGTTTGGGAATATTGGAAGAGGGGCTGTCTCAAATGTTACAAAAATAAAGGAAAAAATTCGTACATGCACTGAGTTTTGTTAAGTTTACAGGTTCTATGTCTAGTAGATTAAAGCTTTCCTAAAAGAGAAGTCTTCTGAATACTCTCTTGAAGTACTTGTATAATTCAAAACACAGACAGTAAAAAATTGTACATGAAGAGTGTGAGTGGTAAGAAATGAGGTTGAAACAAAAGTTAGGTACTAGATAATGAAGGGTGGGTCTCACAGGACTTCCTGAGGAGTTTTTTATACAGTAGTAAAGGCAATAAGGGATAATTAAACAATTTTTATTAAGGAAAAAACTCATGGTGGTGGTATATATCTAAAGGATTGAGGATTAATGGTGAATAAAAAGACAGAAGTAATTGCATTGACTAGAATGGTATTATAGTAGTTCAGCTTATAGCTAAGAGGAATAGAATAAAGAAGAGACTAATAAATACAAATTGGCTGGAACTGGACAACAAGATATAAAAAGTAAGAAAAGGCCCACAGTTAAGAATAAGATTCAAACCTTTAACAACAGTTGTATATTTTGGTATCAACCAATATAAAAGTGAAAATAAAAGGATTGCAGTTTGAAAAAGGAGGGGAGGGAATAATAATGTCAAAAAATAATTTAGCTTTGTAAATATTTATTTTGCGAAGTCCACTGGATATTCAGGTAAATATATAAGGTAGAGAGTTGTATGTAAAGTTTGAAGCTCAAGTGGTGTTGTGGTCAAGATGAACTGATTTGGTATTTATCAAGATAGGTATCTGTTGTAGTTTTGAGAATAGATGAGATTATCCATATAAAACCAGCTTTGTTTTCTATAGAAAGTCATTTTAGTATATTTTATGACTTATTTGTATATTGTTTTCCATAGAAATAATATTATTTTTGCAAGTCATAAAAGATAAAGAAAATATTTTTGTTTTTTTTATTTGTATACTTTTGAATTTTTCTTTCAAATTAAAGATATCAATACATACACCCTGCGTTAAGCCAAACAACCTTCCAAAATATTTTCTAGTTTTGATTATAAATAATTTTACTAGTATTATTTTATTTTGAATATTTGGATGCCTTTTCCTTTCCAGCATGTATATCTTGAAAATATTGTGAGTTTAGTTCAAGACCACTGCAATCAAGCGAATATTGTAAGAAAGAAAGTCACATGAATTTTGGAGTTTCCCAGTACATATAAAAGTTATATTCATACATACAGTAGTCTAGTAAGTGTGCAATAGCATTATATCTATAAAAAAACTGAGCCAGGTGTCTTTTATTGCTAAAATATGCCATCATCTGAACCTTCAGTGAGTACTATTTTTGTCCTTTTGTTTGTTTATTTTAACTGGTAGAGAGTATTGCCTAAATGCTGATGGCTGCTGACTTATCAGGGTAGAAGTTGCTGAAGGTTGGAGTGACTGGCAGTTTCTTTAAAAAAAACAAAAATAAAGTTTTCTGCATCAATTGACTTTTCCATTGATGAATGACTTGTCTATAGCATGCAATGCCATTTGATACAAAACTTCTTTTAAAATGAGTCAGTCTTCTCAAACCCAGCTAATTCTTTAAACTAAATGTGTGTAGTAGTCTAAATCCTTTGTTGTAATCAAACGATTGTTGTAACAATCTTCACGGCATCTTTACCAGGAATAGATTCAATCTTAAGAAACCACTTTCTTTGCTCATTTATAAGAAGCAACTCCTCATTTGTTAGTTTACCATGACATTGCAGCAATTTAGTAACATCTTCAGGCTCTACTTCTAATTCTAGTTCTCTTGGTATTTCCACCACATCTGCATTTAAATTTCTTTATTGAAGTCTTGAACCCCTCAAATTCATTCATAAGGGTTGAAATCAACTTCTTCAAAACTCCTGTTAATATTGATATTTTGGTGTCTTCTCGTGAATCATGAATGTCCTTAATGGCATCTAGAATAGTGAATACTTTTCAGGTTTTCAATTTACTTTGCCCAGATCCATCATAGGAGTCACCATGGCCGCTATATCATCTTAACAAATTTATTTCTTATATAACTCAGAATTTAAAATTACTCCTTGAACCATGGTCTGAAAAATGGTTCTTGTATTAGCATGCATCAAAACTGCATTGACTTTACTGTACATCTCTGTGAGACTTCTTGGCTGACCAGATGCATTGTCAATAAGCAATAATATTTTGAAGGTAATCCTTTCTTTTTTTCCTCTGAGCAGTAGGTCTCAAGGTAGGCTCATACTATTCAGTAAACCAGGTTATAAATAGATGTGCTGTCATCCAGGCCTTGATGTTCTATTTATAGAGCACAGGCAGAGTCCGTTTTGCATAGGGCTCTATGGATTTTTGGAATGATAAATGACTAAAATGAATATAGGCTTCAATTTAAAGTCACCAGCTAACAAGAGAGTTGACCTGTCCTTTGAAACTTTGAAGACAGGCATTGATATTTCTATACCTATGAAAGTCCTAGATGACATCTTATTTCAATATAAGGTTGTTTTATCTGTATTGAAAATTTGCTATTTAGTGTAGCTACTTTCATTAATTATCTTAGCCCAATCCTCTAGATTACTTGCTGTAGCTTCTACATCAGCACTTGCTGCATCACCTTGTACTTGTAGGTTACGAAGACAGTTTTTTTCCTAAACTTCATAAACCAATCTTTGCTAACTTCAAACTTTTTTTCTGAAACTTCTTCACCTCTTTCAGTCTTCATATTGAAGGGAGTTAGAAAATTTCTCTGGGTTAGACTTTGGTTTACTGGACTATTGAGGCTGGTTTGATCCTCTAGGGCAGTAAAACTTTCTCCACATCACCAGTAAATCTGTTTTACTTTCCTCTCATTCATGTGTTTCTTGGAGTATCACTTTTAATTTCCTTTGTATTGATAACTTGGCTGTTTGGTGCAAGAGGCCAAGCTTTTGCTCTGTCTCCATTTCTGACATGCCTTTGTTACTAAGCTTAAATCATTTTAAGCTTTTGATTTACAGTGAGAGATTTGTGCTTCTTTCTCTTACTTAAACACTTAGAGAACATTGTATGGTTATAAACTGACCTAATTTCAATATTGTTGTATCTTAAGTAATAGGGAAGCTTGAAGGTAGAGAGAGATGGGAGCATGACCAGTTAATGTAGCAATCTGAACACAAACAACATTTATCAACTAAGTTTGCCATCTTATATGGGGTGGTTTGTGGCTAGATACTTTAATGCAAGAGATTTACTGCACAATACACTTAGGAAAGATATATCTAAAGAAGTAAGGGAAACAGGACTGATTAAAGGGGAAAATTGAATAGAGATCCAGTTATAAGAGTCTTCAGCCCATCTGGTAAGGACATCTGGACCTGGAATGTTCCTTCAGAGTGGTCCTGAATAAAGGCATGAGAACTAAATCTCTGAAAAATCATATAAAATGACCTTTAGATTCAGAATCCTTTTTTTTTAAGTGAGAGGAGGGGAGATAGAGAGACAGACTCCCACATGCACCCCAACCGGGATCTACCCAGTAACCCCTGTCTGGGGCTCATGCTCAAAATCAACGAAGCTATCCTCAGTGCCTGAAGCTGATTGTTCAGACCAACAGAGCTATCTATCCTCAGCATCTGGGACTGACACTCAAACCAATCGAGCCACTGGCCGCAGGAGGGAAAGAGGGAGAGGAGGCAGAGAGGGACAGGAAGAAAAGCAGATGGTCCCTTCTCTTGTGTACTCCGACCAGGGATCAAACCCGGTACTTGGGCATGCTGGCTAATGCTCTGTTTACCAAGCCAACCAGCCAGGGCCACAGGCTGCTTCTGATAAGGAAACATAACTTTGGGTGGGACAACATTTTTTACTCAAAGGCAGTTTCCAGGAAGGAACTCAATTGTATATCTTCAGCAGCCACAATATCTTGCAGCTAAGAGAATGTGTTTCTTGGTCCTGAAGTGGAATCTGGGTTACAAAGCATAGTAGTTACCACAAAAGACAAGTAAATTAATAAACACTGTGCCTTGGTTGATGATTTTTCCTTTGGATATATTCAATTAATATTAAGGAAGATAGCATATTGTACTATGAGGAGCATAGGTTCCAGAACAGCAAATAATCATTTGATTTGGGGCAAATATTTTACCCAAAATTTTCTCATCTATAAAACAGTGACAATTAGAGTATAACTGTCCCTCAGTATCTACAGAAGCATGGGTTCCAGGACCACCCCATCCCCCAGGGATACCAAAATCCTGGATGCTCAAGTCCTGTATATACAATGACATAGTATGTGCATGTAACCTATACATATTCTCTTGTATACTTTAAATCATCCCTAGATTACATATATACTTATACAATGTAACTTCTATGTAAATAGTTGTTATTCTGTGTTGTTTTGGAAAAATGACAGGAAGAAATGTGTGTGCACGTTTAGTACAGAGACAACCATTGTAGGCCTAACTACGATGCACATAGTACATGCAGCAAGAACATAACATTTCTCTTTCAAATACTTTTGGTCTGTAGTTGGTTAAATCTACATATGCAAAACCCATGGAGATGGAAGGTCAACAGTACTCACTAAAAATGGTTATGTGTATTATTTTGGTGATGCCAGTAAGTGGTAAGCAATGTGCTTATATATAGCTTAGTACATAGTAAACATTTCATACATGATACTTATTTTAGGTTTATTATTATGCCTGAATATCTGAATAGGAATTTTACTAAGCTTTTTGTCTATCATTCTAGTGCTTTGACATGCTGACATATTAAACATTAAAAAAGCAAATAACAAAAACTCCCTGAATCTCCTACCCTAGAGTGCTACTAAATTCTTTGTATTTTCATCCCTACCTAGAATACTACTCTGTTCTGGGAAGAACTTCAAATATCAGGTGTTAAGTCAAAGTTTCCAGAATGCAGTTAGGCTGTACTTGAACCACTGATTATATAAAATATAATATGGTATTCTACCCTCAGAAAATCCTGTCAGCCTATGAAAGTAGTAGAGACATTTCCAAGGCAGGATAACAAAAAGTTTATGACAAAGATAGAGTTAGAAAAATTAGACCAGACTGAAATCAAATATATATATATAATTTTTTAAAGAAAAGACTCATGCCTGACCAGGTAGTGGCACAGTGGATAGAGCATCAGACTGGGATGCTGAGGACCCAGGTTCTGGACCCCAAGGTCACCAGCTTGAGTGCAGGCTCATCTGGTTGGAGCAAAAGCTCACCAGCTTGGACCCAAGGTCACTAGTTTGAGCAAGTGATTACTCAGTCTGCTGAGGGCCCATGGTCAAGGCACATATGAGAAAGCAATCAATGAACAACTAAGGTGTCGCAACGAAAAAACTAATGATTGATGCTTCTCACCTCTCTCCGTTCCTGTCTGTTTGTCCATATCTATCCCTCTTTCTGACTCTCTCTCTCTCTCTCTCTCAGTTTCTGTAAAAAGAAAAAAACCAAAAAACTCGTATATAATAAAATAAAAGGAAGAAGGAGAGAAAGAGAAGAAGCAAGAAAAGAAAGGAAATGAGGGAAGGGAGGGAGGGAGGGAGGGAGGGAGGAAGGAAGGAAGGAAGGAAGGAAGGAAGGAAGGAAGGAAGGAAGGAAGGAAGGAAGGAAGGAAGGAAGGAAAGAAGGAAGGACGAAGGAAAAGAGGAAGGAGGGGAAGGAAAGGAAAAACAGAATGTGGGATATTGGTAGACTAAACTATAGAGGAGAAATGGTTGTTTGTTTTCTAAATATTAAGTCACAGAGATCTTAATATTTTATTTTTATCTAAAAATTCTAATATTTATTGCTGAAGAACTTGAGAATGTCCACTTTATATTATATCTGAAGTATTTCCTCTGCCAAATTTCATCATTCAATGATCTTTATTTTGTCCATGAAAGACAGGGGCAGGAAGGAAAAAAAGGGAGAGAGAACATCAGCTTCTCTATTTTTAGTATCTCTAGCAATGATTGTCTAATATTCTAGTGGTATTGTTACAGACACAGAATCACCAGACAGTTTCTGCAATAGTTGGCGAATGGCTGCAGGTCTTTGAATCCTGCAGTGAAGAGCTCCATTACTGCCATCTTCTTCAGATGAATGTCCTATTTGGCAAATATTCTGCATGACTGCTAGTGAGCGTCCATCTGTCAGAGCTCAATACAATATCTAGGACAGGCACTTCAAAAGGGCAATTGCTCCACTGCCTAGTGGACTTAAGAGTAAAGGAAAAGGAGATAACATTTTGGGTGTTTACAATAAATAAAAACAGAGGCTCATTTATTGAGTATGTCTTATGAGCCAAGTACACTACATATGCTTTCCTTTTAATTAATGCAAGATTCCTGTAATAGAACCATTAATTGGTAAAGAAAACTAAGCTTATAAATTAATCAATTTCAATACAGAATTCAAATCCAAATATATTGTATTAAAAAACTTTACTGTATGTCTTGACCATAATATTTTAGATACTTAGGGTTTAATATAATTTTTAAGATTTATTAAAAAAACCCTTTTATTTAAAAATATCTATTCCATCTTCTTTTGTGTCTTCTTTGAAACTATGCCTTGAGCCTGTGTTCACTCATGAACCTCTTTTAGACTGTTTCACTCAGTGCTTAAATGATCTGATCTCATTTAAAAAATTAGATTGCCTCTAGCTGTTATTTTTTTCTTCTGCTTTTATTTTTTTCTATTATTCTTATCTCATTTAGGAAAATGCATAAAATTACTTCACACATCTTGAAAGCCTTCAGGATAGAACTCAGTTCTGTCCTTCTAACTTTTCTCTCTTTACTATAAATCAGCATCCTTCTGCTGGACCTAATGGTGGAATTCAAATAATTTAACAACTGTTTCTCTGCTGTAATGACTGTTTCAAATATAAAAAGATATATTGAAAAGTAGTTTATTATTTCATGTATTTAATACTTAAATAAGAACAACAAATGAGGTACATAAAACTAGATTACATTATAAAAACATTTTAAAATATTAATAAAAAAATATTAAATAATACCTGACAAAAAAACAATAAAACGGTTATTTAAGACATTTCCATATTGCTTCTTGATTGGCATTCCCATTTGCAATTTTTTTCACCTATGGATGAAATGAACATTAATATGGGCACTTAGAATACACTGTTATGCTGATGGATGTTAAAAAAGGAGTAAGGAATGTAATTTTGTGATTTCTACATTGAGCAGCTGCTCAGGCCCCCACCTTCAAGAGAACCCTGATTCCAAGTGCCACGTTAACAACCGGTTCGCCAAACTCAACAAAAAACTAGGTATTAATTCTTCAGAACTGATGCGAACCATCTGAATCCCACCACTGCTGGCCCCAACCACATGGGACCTACTTGAATGTATTAGCAATGGCCACATGCCCTTCTCCTTCATGTTGTATGTCAGGCATGCCGTGCTGGTTTTCTTATTCAGTTCTTCCTCTCCTTCCCTCCCCAAATGCACTTTTTCTATCTACCTGATGGCTTATTGCTTATCTTTCAAGAATCATGAGAAATATTTTATCTTTTTATCCTCTTTTAATCCCAAAACACCAATATTGTTATTACTTTTTTGCTGTGTTTCTTATTATCCCAAGTATTTCCTTATAAAAGGATACATTTGTTTCATGTCTCTCTCCCATTAGACTAAAATTCTTGAGGGCAAATACTTTGTGTGTGTAGTTATTATTGCAATCCTGCAGCATAGCTCTACACAAAATACACAAAAGTCTCTCAGTTATAGTCATGTAAATAAAGAAAATAATTCATTTCCAACATTTTAAATGCAACTCTGAAAAGCCTTATATTATGCTTACTCATAAATAAGGAAACAAGGCTTATTCACCAGTTTTATATTCCTGCTAAAAGTAATAAAATTCTTGGAGAGATAACACCAAAAAATGAGATTTTATGTTGTAAATTTTTAATATGTTTTGTGGGGTTTTTTTTTGCAAATATATACCTTTGTTTTAATAAAATTATAAATTGATACTTAGCATAACATTATGAACTCTTTCACGGATACCTACAATTGTCAAGACAATTTTTTTAAACTTAAATGACTATAAAATCGAAAACCTATCTTTATGATGTTTTTCAAAAAGCTCGGTTTTTTATGTCATTATATCTGCTTCCTGAAATCCCAAAGTGGACTGTCTCATTACTGTTACATAAATTATTTCATCAGGGAACTGTTTGCAAATGAAACACAGAACTGTTAAATGACACAAAGTGCTGGATTTGTTGAACATAAATAGTAAAACATAAAACTTGTGAAAATGGTTCTGTAGGAAAAAATTGAGTCCATATTCTATTTTACCCAAAGCTTTATTTAGCAAGACTTCCTTTTTATTACCATGCAATTCACCAAGCATGGGTAATTTCCACATCAATTCTTTTATCCAGTGGCAACATAAACACTCACATTTTCTGAAATAAAGGACTTGGAGTATTATAGTTGCTCTGTTCAAGCAGCTATCTTTAAGGTTGTGTCAGCACTTCCATTACATACCCAGTTTCCTGAAGTTTATAACTTGCAGTAAAAACTAACCCTTGGGTTGAATCTTTACTTACAAAGGTATTTTTTAGTGCAACTTATGGAGATATAGCTGCAAGACACCCCATTTCTGTTAATAGCAGCAGGTTATGAATCCCTTCCTGGCACATTGAAGAGATTTATCCTATAACTTCCCTACCGGGCAAAATTATGTTTTATCAAAGTGAGAGAAATATTTTGGTTTGATATCAGTAAAGTTATAAAGTATAATACCTTTCCCATACAGGTATGAATTTGCAATAACTTTTCTATACTTATAGCCTAATACCCACCCCCAACACAGGCACACACACACCAAAGTGACCTTGGTAAAGTATATGCTATTTAGTTCTACTCAGGTGTAATCTAAAATAAGCTTATATATTCTTTCTCTCAAACATATTGAATTGTTTCTTTCTTGAGCATGTCACTTAAAGCTAGAAGAAGAAAAGTTTAAATATGTTTCACAAAATAAAGTAAAATTAGTGATGGGTATAAATACATCACTGTTTTACCTACTATATACACATGAGTCCCATTTGTTATTTGTCCATAATAATTTTTAATAAGTAATATAATAAATAGTAAAAAAAATCCTGATATTTTATGAAAACTTAAGAACACATAACACAAAAAATTACTAAGCAAAATTATACCAAGTTAAAATTGCTAAAATATCATTTAGTCTTTTCTTACATTTTTAACACATACACTTAGGTGTCTTTACTCAGTCCATAAACCACACAAATTCATGGAGATTCAGGTAGCACATACACAGAAAAAATAAAAGGGAAGTGTTAACATCAATTAAATCAATGAACCTTGAGTTAAAGATAGGCTATAAGGAATAAACCGTAATGGATCAAGTCTCCTATCAGTTCTACCATCTACTATAAACATTCATTAAGCATAGAATAACTGTCAAATAATTTATAATAAAATAATAACACAATAATACAAATATGAATAAAATTGAAGCATATGTTTAGTGTTTGACAAAAATGCATAAGCATGTTTAATATAAATTTCAATATTATAATCAACCAATATTTTTTATTCAAGTAAACTGTCTAAAGAAATTAAATTTTACCTTTTGCAATGGCATGGATGGACCTGGGGATTATTATGCCAAGTGAAATAAGCCATGCAGAGAATGACAAATATCATATGATCTCACTTATATGTGGAATCTAATGAACAAGGTGAACTGAGGGATGGAATAGAGGCAGAGACAGGGTCACAGGGAGCAGAGGGACAACTGTCAGAGGGAAGGGAGATGAGGGGATGGGATCAGAGAAGGTGAAGAGATTAGTGAAATTATATATACATAACACAGAGATACAGGTAACTGGACAGCAAAAACCAGAGGGAAGAGGGGGAGGAAGTTAAGGGAAAAGGGGAAAGAGGGTGTAATGGGGGCACATAGTTGAGGAGTGAGGGTGTTATATTGAGTGGAACACTAGAATCCATGTTAACACAATAAATTTCCATTAATAAAAAAGAAATTAAATGGTCTTTATCCAGTTGTCTGTATCAAAAATCTACTGTCTGTTCCTTTATGATTTATTCATTACAAATACAGGGTATATTTGGGAGTTTTGCTTTGGAATCTGTTACCATTTTGGTATAGTTTATAAATACACACATTCACACACATGTATTTTACTTGTGCATGTGCTAATTCTATCTTCACTTTGTGTTGTAACATTCACTGATACCAATACACACCTCTGAAGAAAGCTGTAATACCAAATCTGTTTACTTTTAAAAAAACTGTAATACCAAATCATCTGTACTGTAAAAGTATTATAGTGATTTAAGCGTAACCAAATTATTAACCCACCACTCCTACTATCACCATCTCTACTTCAACACCTTTGTCTCTACTGTATACTCTAAACCTTTGTATCATGGAAGATTTCTCAAATTTTCTCTTCCTACTTGCTCTTTTTTTTTTTTTTTTTTTTTGCACTTGGTAATCCCTATAAATTAACCTATTTTTCTTTACCAAGTTCTGAATCAACTTAGAAGAAAGAGTAAAACACATGAAGATCTTCAACATCTGATAAATATTAGGCGAGTAGATTCAAAATATTGAATCTCAGAATTAAATAGAAAACTGAACTTAAACTAGGAGTTCTTAAAAACTTAATCCTTAAATTCATGACACAGCCAACTGCAATCAAGAACATGTGTTTTTTAAGGAATGTCAGCCCTAAGAAATAAGAGAGAGGAAGACTAAAGGGCATAGAAGCATTTCCTCTTCACCTAAATTCACTGTAGTTACTCCACTGGGACAGAGTATGAGAGCAAGCAGCCACTGACCAGGAGGAGTATTATATCACTAGTTGATCCTCTTCACCAAAGATAACATTAGAATGTAACACAAACAACTGCTAATATCCATGGCCTGGGAATAAATTCATTCCTTAAAAAATGTTTTAACTATCTGGTTCCTTTTTATTAAAATTATAATGGCCTGAAAGAAATCACAAAACTTTGTGTTAATGTCTCTATTTGTTCTGTCTATAAAATGAAACAGCTGCACATAACATTACCTAGCAATCCTAGTTAATTCGCTGCCTCCTAGTTAATTTACTCTCCTAATTTCCAAGAAAATAGTTTCTCCTTTCTCCCAAACTTCAACTCACCTCCCACTTTCAGATGATTAACTCGAATTTCTCACCAAGAACATAGAAATGATCAGAAGTAAGTATTTTATCTCCACCCACTACATCCCAATGAATTCCATCTTGCCAGTTGCAATGATGTGTTCATTATCTTCATTTTATTTAACTTCTTGGAAGTAATTTGGCATGGTTTATGATCCCTTTCTCCTTTAAATGCATTCTTGTGTCACTTCAGGCAGATGCCACACTCCTGGTTTCCCCACCTCACTGGTTTCTTCACACCTTTCAGCACTGGTTCTTCCTCCCCTTGCTGACCTACAGGTGTTCTCATAATTTTAAAAACTGATCTTAACTCCTGTCAGTATTCTCTAAAACTTAGATAACCTTATCCCCTCTCCTATATTTAAATATCTCTTATTTACTAACATATCACACTATAATTGTTTAACTTGTTCTCCCAAAGTGCCAGAATTATATTTACAATGTCTATTCAAGATCTTCAATTAGGTGTCTAAATGACATGTGAAACGTAGTATGTGTGAAACCAAATTTTTCTTTCCTTAACTCAACCAAACACCACTTTTACCCCAGTTTTCCTCGTTATGGTGAAGGCAACAGCGTTCTCCCAGGAGCCAGCTTGGGTTTCCTTCCTTTCTTCTTCCTCACTATGAGTGAACTTTACTGGATCTACCTTTGCGTGTCTTTCTGAATCAGAGCAATTCTGGCAGCACTGCTCCTGCTCATAACCCTGCGGTGACAATTTGTCAGAAAAAACATGAGATTAGTTTTCTATTGGGACATAGTAAACTTCTATATATTTAGCAGTTTGACACTATGTTGAGTCACAGTTTCTGTGACTCAGAAGTCCAGAGAATTTAGCAGAATTTTCCACTTAGGATTTCATAGGCTGCAATCACGGGGTAAACCAGGACTGTTTCATATTAGATTAAGGGTCCCTGTTCAAACTCACATGACTACTGGTAGAATTCCTTTTCTCCTAGCTGTAGGACTTACAGTGGCTTGTTTTCTTAATGCCAGCAGCAAAGGTTCTGGTGCTTCTAGTTTCCTTCCTAAAGACTGTCATGTAAAAGGTTTGACTGACAAAGTCAAGTTTACCAAAGAGTATTATCCTTTCAATGAATTTAAAGTCAATTAATTAGAGGCTTAAATTGTACCTGCAAAAAAACTTCTTCACTTTTTCCACACATAAGAAGAGGGGATATATAAGATATATATACCAATACATGGGAATCTTAGAAGCCATTACAAAATTTAGGCTACCACAGCTATAAAATCCTTACATGGCCCTCATTAAACTTTAAACTCACTTCTATAAATCTACTATTTTTTCTGTTATTCTATCAGGTTAAGTTTAATTTGGCTTTAGTGCCTCTGGAATTTATTTTCTGTCTAAAGTGTTCTTCCCATAGCATTCAATTTTTTTTTTTAATTTTTTGCCTGATCAGGCAGTGGTGCAGTGAATAGAGCCTTGGACTGGGATGCAGAGGGCCCAGGTTCGAAACCTCAAGATGGCTGGCTTGAGTGCGGACTCATTCGGCTTGAGTGGGGGCTCACCAGCTTGAGCACGGGGTCAATGATTTGAGTGTGAGATCATAGACATGACCCCAGGGTCGCTGGCTTGAGCCCAAAGCCACTGGCTTGAAGCCCAAGGTTGCTAGCTTAAGTAGAGGTCACTTGCTCTGCTGTAGCCCCCTGGTCAAGACATATATGAGAAAGCAATCAATGAACAACTAAGGAGACTAAGGAGACATAATGAAGAATTGATGCTTCTCCAGTTTCACTTTTTTTGCACGTGGCTTTCTAGTTTTCCCAGCACCATTTGTTAAAGAGGCTTTCTTTTCTCCATTGTGTGTTGTTGGCCCCTTCATCAAAAAATATTTGACTATATATATGTGGTTTTATTTCTGGGCTTTCTATTCTGTTCCATTGGTCTGAGTGTCTATTTTTCTGCCAATACCATGCTATTTTGATTGTCGTGGCCCTATAATAAAGTTTGAAGTCATAGATAAAGAAGATGTGGCACATATACACTATGGAATACTACTCAGCCATAAGAAATGATGACATCGGATCATTTACAGCAAAATGGTGGGATCTTGATAACATTATATGAAGTGAAATAAGTAAATCAGAAAAAACCAGGAACAGCATTATTCCATACGTAGGTGGGATATAAAGCGAGACTAAGAGACATTGATAAGAGTGTGTTGGTTAAAGGGGGTGGGAGGAGAGGGAGAGGGAAAGGGGGAAGGGGAGGGGCACAAAGAAAACTAGATAGAAGGTGACAGAAGACAATCTGACTTTGGGTGATGGGTATGCAACATAATTGAATGACAAGATAACCTGAACATGTTTTCTTCGAATATATGTATCCTGATTTATTGTCACCCCATTAAAAAAATAAAATTTAAAAAAATAATAATAATAAATAAAAAAATTACTTCAGAAAAAAAAAAGAATTGATGCTTCTCATCTCTCCCTTCCTGTCTGTCTGTCCCTCTCTCTGTCTCTGTCACACAAAAATAATAGTAATAATAATTTTTCTTTTACTGTTGTTTTCTAAAATATCAAATTTCAAGGAGGTCATTACTGACCACCTAATAAAACAATTTTCTATCTCTTTATTATGTTTTATATGTATCATTTTCTGAAATTAGATGTTATGTTATATGATACATCACATTGCATTTTGTTATTGTTCTTTTCTGCAATGCTATCTCCATTGCAGAAAGCATCTTTTTTATATTGTTGGTTACTCTAACCTTGAAGCTTATCAGTATTGATATAAATATTCTAAACAAAGAAATAAAGAAAGGAAAGAAGGAAAGTAAGGGAGTAAGAACAAAACAGAGGAATTTTACTTAAGGGAATATTTAACCATATATGTCATAATTACATCATTTTGATGATGATCTATTTCTTACAGAATACAATACAAAAAGCCTGTAAGTAATAAAGAATACATTCCTTGTTCTTGCCTATCTCCCAAAGGTTCTCTTTTATAATTCTGTGACCATACTTTGAACTAGAGCAACATGAAACCTTTTGTAACACAAATCACATGCTATGTTATAAAATATATCTCTTCCTTTGCTAATTTATTTACCCTGCCAACTTCACCTGTACTAATAATTCAATGTTGCCTGACGTTTCTTTCCTACTTTTGGCTGAGGCAGGTGTTCCTCTATTTACTTGTCTAATAAATTTAACAGAGTTTGGTAATTAAATTAAACATTGCAAAACTGTATGTCCCTGTTCTTCTAAAATCATAAATTTGAGTATTATTTATTGATCTTTTCATCAGTTGATGTTTCCTATTTTTTAATTAAAATATAATTAACATGAATAAAATCCATCTTTTTTACAGCACAGTGCTACAAGTTTTGATAAACATATACAGTCATGTGACTACCAGAAACATCAATATGAATACTTTAATTGCATCTCCATGTTCCTTTGTTGTCAATTTCTCCCTTAAATCTAGCTGCTGAAAACAATTTATCTGTTTTCTGTTTCTCTAGTTTAGCATTCTCAAGAATATAAAAATTGAGTCTGGTTTCTTTCACTTATCATTATATATTTGTAATTTGCCCTCATGTGGCAAATGTCAATAGTTGTTACTTTTTATTTCTGAGTCTTATACCATTGCATGGCTTTAACATAGCATTTACATTCTTTTCTTTATTAAGTGATATACTTTTCAGTTTTTGGAAATTAAAAATAAAGTCTCTGTAAGCATTTATGTATAGGTTTTTTGTATAAATACATATATTTTTTTATTTCACTTAGACAAACCTGGGTATTGGTTTCCTGAGCTACATGGTGTGTTTTTTTTTTTTGTTGTTGTTGTTGTTGTTTTTTAACAGAGACAGAGAGAGTCAGAGAGAAGGATAGATAGGGACAGACAGACAGGAATGAAGAGAGATGAGAAGCATCAATCATTAGTTTTTCGTTGGGACACCTTAGTTGTTCATTGATTGCTTTCTCATATGTGCCTTGACCATGGGGCTATAGCAGACCAAGTAACCCCTTGCTTGAGCCAGTGACCTTGGGTCCAAGCTGGTAAGCTTTGCTCAAACCAGATGAGCCCACGCTCAAGCTGGTGAACCCAGGGTCTTGAACCTGGGTCCTCTGCATCCCAGTCTGACACTCTATCCACTGTGCCACCGCCTGGTCAGGCCATGGTGTGTGTTTAACTTCATCATATTGACAAACTGCTTTCCAAATTAGCTATTCTATATATTTTATGTTACCACTAACGAAGTATGAGATTTTCTGTTGTACTGTCTCCTTATCAGTATTTGTATTATAGGAATTTATGTCGTTCTATCTGTGTAGCAATATATTATTATGATTTTAATTTGCATTTTCTTAAAAAGTAATAATATATTTCTGCATATTTACTATCCATATATATTTTGTGAGGTAATACAAATTTTGACGTTTATTAAAATCACATTGTTCATTTTATTATGAAGTTTTGAGAGTACTTTATACACTCTACAACAAACCTTTTATCAAATGTGATTTGCAAATTTTTTTCTCTAAGTCCTTGGGATCTATTTTCTTTCTTTTCTTTTTTAGTGACTGAGACAGAGAGAGAGACAGAGAGAGGGACAGACAGGGATAGACAGACAGGAAGGGAGAGAGATAAGAAGCATCAATTCTTCATTTCTTCATTGTGACTCCTTAGTTGTTCATTGATTGCTTTCTCATATGTGTCTTGATGGGGGGGGGGGGCTACAACAGCAGTCTGAGTGACCCAATGCTGAAGCCAGCAACCTTGGGCTCAAGCTGGTGAGCCTTGCTCAAACCAGTGAGCCTGAGCTCAAGCTGGTGATCTCGGGTTTCAAACCTGGGTGCTCTGCATCCCAGTCTGATGCTCTATCCACTGCGTCACCACCTGATCAGGCCTTGGGTTCTATTTTCATCCACTTAACAGAATTTTAAAAATATTTTTATTTATTGATTTGGCAGGGAGAGAAACATTGATTAGTTCCATTTATATATGCCTTCATTGGTTGATTTTTTTTTTTTAATGAGATGGGGAGACATAGCCAGACTCCTGCATGTGCCCTGACTGGGATCCACCTGGCAAGCCCACTAGGTAGCAATGCTCTGCTCATCTTGGGCCCTTTCTCCATTGTAACTTGAGCCATTTTTTTAGAACCTGAGGCAGAGGCCATGCAGCCATCCTCAGCACCCAGGACCAAATTGCTTTAATTGAGCCATGGCTAAAAAAAGGGAGGAAAAAAAGAGAGAGAGAAAGAGAAGCTAGAGGGGAAAGGGTTGAGAAGCAGATGGGTGCTTCTCCTATGCTCCCTTATTGAGACTCAAACCCAAGATATCCACATGCTGATGCTCTACCACTGAGCCAACCGGCCAGGTCTATTGGTTGATTCTTGTATGTGCCCTGACTGTGATCGAACTCACAACCTTGGCATATTTGGACAATATTCTAACTCAGCCAGGACCACCAGAACTTTTAAAAGAAAATAATTGTAAGTTGTGTTTTGGTTGTAATATATAAATGTATTTGCTTAGCCCAGGGTTGTAAAGATTTTCTGGTATATTTTCTTCTAGAAGTTTTTTAGTTTTAATTTTGGGACTTAGGTTTCTGATTCATTTTATTTTCATTCTCATATGCTTGTGAAATATGAGTCAAAGGTATTTTTTTCGTAAGCAATTTTGGTTACAACAGCACCATCTGTTAGGAAGGCGGCTGTCTATTCTCTGTTCCCCATTGAGTGACCTTTTTATTTCCATTTCAGTTGGCTGAAGGGCTCTACTTTCAGAATCTATTCTGTTTCATTAATCAATATGTCTATCATTTATCTAAAAACACACTATTTTGAGAAATATTATATTCTGCCTGGAAATCATAAAGTTTGAATCTTCCAAATTTTTTTTCTTATTCTTCTTTTGGCCATCCTTAGTCTATTTGCTTCTTATATGAATTTTTGGATCAGCTTGCCAATTTATACAAATTTCAGCTGAGATTTTACTTACAATTGTATTAAAACTATAAATCAGTTGTAGAGAATTGGCATGTTAACATTATGAAATATTCCAATTCATGAATATATGATATCTCCCTATTTAAGTCATCTGTGATATTTCTCATCAGTGTTTCAGTGTTTTTAGAATATAGATGTTGCCTACCTTTTATGTCTTATACATAAATATTTTATGTTTTTGGCAATATTGTTAAATCAATTAGACAAGGAGGCCATTACACTGGACTGGCTTTAATGCCTTAATACCCTACATCAGCAAACAAAAAACCAAAGCCTAAAATGACTCCCAGTTAAGAAATGTAAGGATAAGCTATCACAAGCAACCAACCAGCTTTCCCAACTACTTCAGCTATAGTCAACAAAATAATTTTCTTGCTTTCCTTCTGCTTCTTCTATATAGAAGTTTGGCACCTAGCTTCTGTTAATGAAGCCCTCCTAACAATTTTTAGTTTGTCCTTGACAGATTCTAATTGAGTTTTGCTACAATAAACTCTTTAAAATTTTAACTATGCCTGTTTATTTTTTAACACTTGTAAAATGAAGTATTATTCTATTTTCAATTCTTTATTGCTGTTACAGAGAATTATGATTGATTTTTAATACACTGGCCTTAAATTTGTGTCTTTAAAGGTATTTGTTCATTTTATACAAACTGGTGCATTTATGAACATAGAGTTCTTTGAGGTTTTCCATTAATGTTCATTTAATACCTGTAGGTTTTATACTAAATTACTTTTTCAAATTTTGTTGTGAGTAGGGCAGGGAGGGAACAGAGCGAGGACCTCCAGCCAGGTACTTTTGAGGGTCATGGGAGGGGTGGCTTGTGGAATGTGGGAAACATTCTAATTGGGTAATTTTAATATAGCTGGGTCGACATGGAAAGGAGGGAAGGGGTAAAATCGGGAAGTCATGAGGCTTCAAGCTTGAACACACAGTTGGAGACTGATACTCTGGAAGAAGCAATACCTAGGTTAAAGATCAAAATGAGCAGAGCAAGGTGCAGACACAAAGGGAGCAACAAATAACAGCTTTACATTTACAATACAACAAAGGGTCTGGTGCCACAGTCACTGCTGTATAAATCAAAGCACCCATCATTTCGATGTTATAGATCTATGAGGAGTATCAGATGCAGAGAAAAAAGTTTACTATAATTAAGCAAATGTAAACTTTACTGAAAATATTTATTGCATAAGACAGTGTACTAGAAAATTACTAAAAACAAACAAAGCATGCATATTAACTGAGGCTCAGATTTCATAAAATTGCTCTCTATCAAATACTATAGAAATTACCATGGCTTACTATTCTGAGACTGTACTTCATACCATGTGTTTGGTACTATGAATCTCATCCTTGGTAAAAATGGTAAATTTAAAAAATAGTCCCTGGCCAGCTTGCTCAGTGGGTAGAGCTTTGGCTCAGCATGTGGACATCCTGGGTTCAATCCCTGATCAGGACACATATGTGAAGCAACCATCTGCTTCTCTCTCCCCCTTCTCCCCCTTCTCTCCCTCTTCCTCTCTTGCAGCTAGCGGCTCAATTGGTTCGAGCATTGGCCTTGGGTGCTGAGGATAGCTTGATTGGTCTGAGCATCAGCTTCTGGTGCTAAAAATGGCTCAGTTGATTCTAGCATTAGCCCCAGACAGAGGTTGCCAAGTGGATCCTGGTTGGGACATCTGGGGGAGTCTGTTGCTCTATCTCCCCTTCTCTCAACTAAAAAAATAAATCAATATATGAAGGCAATTTTTTTAATTAAGGGAATTATAAGTGGATCAACATATCTTACATACTCATTTTCAATCTCTATAATCTCTATATTTATTGAAGGCACAACTACCTCTTTTTTTTTTTTTTTTTTTTTTTTTTTTACAGAGATAGAGTCAGAGAGAGGGACAGACAAGAACGGAGAGAGATGACAAGCATAAATCAGCAGTTTTTCATTGTGACACTTTAGTTGTTCATTGATTGCTTTCTCATATGTGCCTTGACTGTGGGCCTTCAGCAGACCGAGTAACCCCTTGAGTCCAAGCTGGTGAGCTTTTTTTTTTTATTTTTTGTCAAGCCAGCGACCTTGGGTCCAAGCTGGTGAGCTTTTTGCTCAAGCCAGGTGAGCTCACGCTCAAGCTGGCGACCTCGGGGTCTTGAACCTGGCTCCTCCACATCCCAGTACAATGCTCTTTGCACCACCTCCTGGGCAGGCACAACTACCTCTTACAAGAATCCTGATTCTTGTTAACCACTGATGCCTTATAATGTGATTGACCAGGTAACATGTTTTTCTTTTTGTTTTAATTTTCTGTAAGCTCTCTACTTTGGTAAAAATATCTTAAACTATATTTTCACTGGAGTTTTTCCATTTCCAAGGATTTAGAATCAGATGACTTATCATTTGATCACTCTTTCTAAAGATGTATTCTCTCTTAAAACCTAGAATTTCCTCTTCAATTTTTACTTATTTTCCTAGCTTTCTGGTTTCAGTTTAAGCAGCCTTATTTTCCTTAGCTTTCTCATCTTTCCACCGTATGTGCCTTGTTAAAACCTTTCACATTGTATATCTAACCATCTGTGTTCTCTGCTCTGGCCTGCAAGCTTTAAGACAAGTTGGAGAAAATTACTTAACTGATCTGATTAGTGCCAAAGCATATTCACTGATTACATTCAAAACTTGTGGGCACTTCAGCACTACTCACCAATTATATCACTTATCCCAACTCAGTCTTTTTTAAGTGTACTGTTTGCTGTGGTTCTATCTAACCTAACTGCCCACATTTCAATAGTTTGCTCATAATGAACATTGAAAATAAAAGCCCTCAGGAGTGAGTTCATTTAACATCTTCACTAAATCTTGTGTCACTTTTCTGAATGTTTTAATTCCTAATTATCTCCCCCAATTCCTATGTATTTTATCCCTAAATCCTTTCTTTCCCTCATATAGTTATCTTATAGTTTTCCTTCTCTTCATCATCAAATATCTTAAAAGGATAGTTTATGTTCATTGCTCAATAAAAAAGTATTTTATTTTTTTTAGCCTAAGAAAAACAAGATTAAACTCTATTGAAAGTGTTCTTAGGTCATTGATAACCTACTCTATCCACTATTGATTTAATAGTCTTGAATCTGGTGTATAGAGAATTATACTACTTCATTATTTTTATAAATAAAATAAACATTTTTTGCATCCCACCCCACTTTTTGTCCTACATTGATTATAATATTACATCCAAAACCAAATTCACCTAAGTATTTTTCCTTTTCTTTGTCTTACAAAGAATAAATTGAGGTTCAAACCTTGTGTGACTGTCCCTCTTGAATTTCTTACCCTGCCCTGTTTCTATTGTCTCCATCTTCTGGTCATTTCTGTATGGGAGATGAAACTAGAAGGCAGAACACTGACTCTTCAGACCTTAGGTAGGTAGGAATGGACCCCATTGTGTGACACAGAATTGTTGCTCCCCTGCATATGTGAGTGAACATGAAAACATAAGTATTAACTTGGGGTAACAAGTTTTAGTCACTCGACAAATTCACAAATACAAAAGTGAATAATGAAGATCAACTCTATATCTTTTATCAGATAGATGTATAAGTGTTCTTACATGTATGTACTTGTTTAAACTTCCTCACTTGGGTAGATGTAGAATTTGGAAAACGTATTTCAAATCAAGAATGATCAGAGCAGTCATTTTTTTCAATGTTTTATCCAATTCCCTTCCTCCTTATGACTACTCTGTTCCTCCCATTCTCTAAGCCTTACTCTGCTCTCACAGAGTTGCCACTTACCTGTGTCAGGTAACAGTATATAGAGAAGTTTAATAATAATCATGGTTGGGCAGACTTTAGTGGAAGCAGGAGCCAACCACCCTCTATAATATAGAGTCTATATTTTGTTTTATGGCATTCTCTGTGAAACTGTTGGGCCCGTTGCTCGTCCAACTCAGGGATGTTATTCTTACATGAACATGCATCTACATAAGACTCTGGGGGCAACTGACTTGCTGCTCCTGTGAGTTCTGTGAGCTCCATTCTATCCTTCTTTTATAGATGAGCTCATCAAAGAAAACAGCTTTTTCCACCTCTTCCAGAATCACATCCACTCCATTGATGTCTTCTGCTGGGAGGTCAGAGGGAGGGTCCATTTTGTTTAAGGGGGGAGTTTTGAAAGGACTGGAAGACTACCTATGGATGCTTCTACCATTTGTAATCTCTCCATAGACCACAGAAACCATGTGCAGTTTTGCTGTACCAAATGGACCATATGTAAAACTCAGTGCAATATTTTACTCTTCTAATTCACTTTTCTTTTCACTCTATTGTCCTTTCACAAAAAGAAAGAATAAAATAAGAGATATACTTGTGGTTTCTGCATCTCAGCAAATTACAAAGATAGATGAAATTTTTGTATTCCAAATCTCCCCATACACTAACATTTATATAATTTATTTCATCTTTTCTACTTATTTTGGGAAACTGTCCTAATTGAAATTCTCACCATTTCATACAATCCATTGAAATAATTTTCTAAATGACATCTCTGCCTCTGTTTTCATCAGTTCATATTGCTGTAAGAGTTATGTTTTAAACACTTAAAGGTAATGTGATGTTTTAAAAGTTTTTTTTAGGTTTTTTATTATTATTATTAATTTTAATGGAGTGATATTGATAAATCAGGGTACATATGTTCAGAGAAAACATCTCCAGGTTATTTTGACATTTGATTATGTTGCATACCCATCACCCAAAGTCAAATTGTCTTCCATCACCTTCTATCTGGTTTTCTTTGAGCCCCTCCCCCCCATAACCAACACCCTCTTGTCCATGTCTCTGAGTCTCATTTATATGTCCCACATAGGTATGGAATCATGCAGTTCTTAGTTTTTTTCTGATTTACTAATTTCACTCAGTATAATGTTATCAAGGTTCATCCATGTTGTTGTAAATGATCCGATGTCATCATTTCTTATGGCTGAGTAGTATTCCATAGTATATATGTACCAAAGCTTTTTAATCCACTCGTCCACTGATGGATACTTGGGCTGTTTTCAGATCTTTGTTATTTACATCTCAAATATATGAGTACTTACGAAATGACAGCCATGTTTTCAGTGTTACTAATAGGTTGTCTAGTAACCTCCTTTTTTATATGATATAATCTAAATTTTCTAAAATAGCAGTAAACACACTTCAAGATGCTTCTCATCTAAATTATCTGACCTAAAAGTTTTGAATTTCTAACAAAATTATATTTAGTTACCTATTATTTGCTGTTCCAGGAACAATGTCATTCTTTTTTTTTATGTAGACAAATATGCCATGCTTTTTGTATCATTACTTTTTCTGTCTAAAACAGGGGTCTCAAACTCGCGGCCCACGGGCCGCATGCAGCCCGCCCACCAATTTTGTGCGGCCCGCAGACTAATCAAACTTTGTGGATTAATCTGCGGGCCAGTCTGCGGCCGCACAAAATTGGTGGGCGGGCCGCATGCGGCCCGCGGGCCGCGAGTTTGAGACCCCTGGTCTAAAATATTCTTTCTCATTTCTGCTTGGTACACTCTTTCCCCCCCCCCCAGTGTATATTTACAACATGTTCTTCTGTGGGTGGAGCGCAGAGCACATTCCTAGCAGCTGTGGCTGATGCAATGCTGTGAGAATACTCCAGCTCCCAGAACCCTACTGGGCATACCCAGGAAGGGAGCTCGCCCGCTATAAGGAAGTGACTTAGGGCCAACCACGCAGCTCCCTGATCTTTTCAGCCATTGGCTATGAAGGACACTCTGTAACATCCTATTGGCTGAACCCATGTATATAAGCTAGCTTACTTCCTGAATAAAGTGGATCTGTGCCACTGAACCTGGTCCCCGGAGTCAGTCTTTGCATCTCCGTTGTCGTCTCCCCAGCAGGACTTCTCCACAACTGGCGCCCAACGTTGGGCAGGGACCTAACCGGCATCCAAGGGATGGGTGAGTGACCCTCTGCAATGGGAAACCTTCTCCCCCACTCTCGAGCCCTGCAGGCTCAAGCCCTGCACACCCTATTGCAGAGTAGGCAAGTTGAAGTTTGTGAAAAGGATCTCTGTACCTCCAGGGAGATCCTCTCAAGTTTTAATCCTTGGCTCCAGGATGCACCTTTTTGGGACCCCGATACTTGGGCCTGAGCTTTCTGGAGCGTCCGTTCAGCTGAAGTACATGGGGGACAAACCTTCCCTCTCGGCCTCATTCCTGCCTTATTGGCAATACACACCTGCCTGACCGGTGCTCTTCCTGGGGACCCTCCGCTGGTGCCAAAAATATTGCAGGCTGCCTCTCTCTCTGAGGAGCCTCTGCCTTCCTATTAGCCCCCCTCCACTGAGGAGGAAAGTAGTTTAGCCTCCGAGTTTGACAAAATCGCGGCTGAGCGCGCAGAAACAAAACCAACCGAATTGCTAACTGCGCCATCAGCTCTGCCACCGGAAAAAGCAGAAGTCCTTACTTCCACATTCCCTGCCGGGGCTCAGAGCCCCACTCCAGCCTCTCAGACGCCATTTCTCCAACATGTGTTCCTGCTGCAGACCCATGGGCCAGCCTATATGCCCCCATGTGTCTTTTTTTCTTTCTGTCTATCTGTCTTGTCTATTTTTCTGTAGCTCTTGCTCTCTCTCTCCCTTGCCCCTCTCTCTGAAATGATGCAGGAAGGACCCAGCCATGACTCAGTGGTGGGGACCATACCCTCTTCTAATGCAAGGGAGAGGTTATACTTGTGTTTTTCAGCCAATTTGGATCCCAGGAACCCCCCAACCTGCTTGACAGGGTTTCTTGTGCACCCACTAAATGGTTCAGTCTTCACCCATCCAAAGCCACAGCCCTGGCCTTCTCCACACTGACTACGTGTGAGGGAAAGAGGTCCTCAGTGCTCCAGAAGAAGACCTCACAGCCAGCATGTGCACCCCATCACCTGGGGGGATGTGGAGGCTTTGGCGGGGTGGGCCCAGAGAATAGCCCCTGATGGGCCCCCAGGCCCTGGTGCTCTATTGTTGCTTGTGTGTACTATAGTGACTGCTGACTCCCAGATGCAGGTGGTGACAGCCCGGGACTCGAGCCTGGCAGTGCAAGCTGGTGTTTTCAGTTCATCTTTGGAAGATGAGGATAATTGGGCCAGAGTTCCGATTCACAGACTCCAGAAGATAAATGGTGGCAGCTGTGGCAGGAGGATGAACAGAAGCCAGGCTTGCATCACCAAGTGGCTGCTGGAATGGCAGGTAGTACCTGCTAAGCTGCTGGTGGGTTCGCTGACATTTTGGGACACTGGGGTGGGTGCCTCATGCTCTCCAGAACAGAGATGGAAATGCTGACTGCCATTGCCATGTGCTCCTCCTTGGGACAGTGTAAGACCTGCCAAGACGGCAGGACTGAGGGGGGTGGCTGATGCCTCATGTGCATGGGCTGATTTCCTGGACTATGACCCAAGTGAGCACTAGCTCCTTTGTTGGATGGACTTATGAATTTTTGACAATGTGAAATACCTTGATGGTGTTGAGGGGTGGCTTTGCTGGAGGCCCTTCCCCTGCCCTGGGAAGATTTTCCCATGGCTAGAAAGAAGGTCAAAGATATTTTGTGTCTTTGGCAAAGTGCTCAGAGACTGGTGAAGTATACCTTTATAATTGTTGAAATTGTTTCATGTTGTTGTAATTTGTGTAATGTGCCTTACAACCATATGCAGTACGCAGCCCACGGCAAGCCATCCATTCTGTGTTTGGATGCTGGAACCTTTGTAGGAAGGGGGTGTGCATAGACCTATGTTCATTTTTTACAATCAAATGGAACTGTGTTTAACGGCACCTAGAAGGTCCCTGTAACACAATGGGAGGGAAATGACATCCAGACCCCTAGGAGGAATCCCCTGTTTAAGACCCCCGTTCTATTTCCTAACTAGTCAAACATTACAGAAGCTTGCCTCATTGTTTAATCTAGCTAATCTATTAGCATATAATATAATAGGTATTATAGTTGTTTTAGTTCTACTAGGGTTTCATTGCATAATGTGTAGCATTCAGAAGTTACAACAGCAACGAGCTGTCATTCTTCAAGTCCAATTGGCCTTAATTAAAAGAGAAGGGGGAGGAGTGGGTGGAGCACAGAGCGCATTCCTAGTAGCTGTGGCTGATGCAATGCTGTGAGAATATTCCAGCTCCCAGAACCCTCCTGGGCACACCCAAGGAGGAAGCTCGCCCACTATAAGGAAGTGACTTAGCGCCAACCATGGAGCTCCCTGATCTTTTCAGCCATTGGCTATGAAAGACACATATAACATCCTATTGGCTGAACCCATGTATATAAGCTAGCTTACTTCCTGAATAAAGTGGATCTGCGACACTGAACCTGGTCCCCACAGTCAGGTCTTTGCTTCTCCGTCACCCTCACCCCCCCGGCAGGACTTGTCCACATTCTTCATTGTGAAACTTTTCCCAATCCACTAGATACCATTAATTGCTCTCTTCTTGTGTGATACAAAAAAGACTTTGCACATAAAAAAGGCATATATTCTTGATATACTGTATAATGGAATAGACTCAATTTTATCCTTATGGATCTACCTGACTCACTTTCAATTTGGTAATAACACAAAAACTGAAACATGAGTAAGTGACAGAACACTTAAGCAGAATTGAGAAAGAGCTCATTCTAGAACTTAATCAAGGACTCTTAAATCTTCTCTGACGGATATGAGTGACAGAGAGGCTTTCCAGAGATTTTTGTGTGTGTGAATAAATACATGCCATTATTCCATTGTCTTATAACTTTCATTGTTGGTGCTGATCTACCTCAATACAGTTTGTTTTGTTTTGTTTTAGGGAATCTATTTTTTGCTATCAGAGTGGTTTTATAATCTCTGGTTTACAATTTTACTTGAAGTTTAAATGTCTTTTAATTTTTTGGCCTGTGTTGGCCTTCATAAATATGAAGATTAATGTATTTTATAAATTGGATGGAGTCCTTAGTGATTCCTAGAAATCCAGTTTGATATTTTAGGTCTCCTCATCTTCCCTTTAGGTCTCTTATTGGTTTTTGTTTCATTTTGAACGATTTTGTCCGATATAACTAATAGTTCATGATTTTTAAATTCCTGAGTATTTAAAATAATGTTTTATCCATCTTTGAGTTGTTAATTTTACTACTATAATTCTAGAAGGTCAATTATTTTTGAGATCTGCTTGCTAAATTTTATAGTGTCCCTCATTTGTTTTCAATCCCCTTTTATTTATTTCTTTTAAATGTTTAAACATATTTATATTGTATTAGTTTTAATAATTCCAATATTAAAAAGTATGTGGTATCTGATTGGACTCTCTCTTGTGTTCCTTCCCTGTAAATTCTTATATTTTTTATCTTCAGAGTTATCTTGCTTGAAACCTTATCTGGAAATACAACTGGAAAAGATTCTCATTAGTTGCAACCATGTGACTATAGATTACTGAAAATAAAAATTTATTTTGTGGTTATTTAGACCACATTGGTAGTGGTACTTTAGGCTTCAAAAATAGCTTGTGACAATGGTTTTCAGAATTTTTGTTTTTGTTTGTCCTATGACTGACCAATAATTTTGAAATTTACAAGTTTCTCCATATCCAGATCATTGTTATATGGTGGTCCATTTAATATCTGCTTTATATTGAAGATTGCCTACCTTGGATAAACACAAGGTTTTGTTTGGGTTTTTTTCCCCCTAAATTTTGTCCATAGATAATCTCATTATCACCAGGGCTGGTGATTGACTCCAGAGACAATACTGGCTTAAATCTTTGTTTCCACTCTGGAGTAACTCTTGAATGTTAACTCTTGTGAAACACTTTCTTATTTCATTTGGCCCTGACCTTGTTTCTGATCCCCCCAATGTTTCCCTAAAAAGAGGTTTTGTAATACCTTTTACCATCACTTTTATTTATGGGTGAAAGTCGATTCAGGGGCCTGAAAGAGGTGGGTACTGCAGCAATGCCTTGCTTGCACAGCCATAACTTGCAAAAAAAAATCATGTTTTCAAATACTCCAACTCTCCAGTTTTCATGAAAGATCAAGGGAAGCACAGATTCTCATTGGACTTGGTCCTATGGTGCTTCATTAAAATTACAAAACAATCAAACTCTGACTTAAAAATTAATTCAGAAGTTATTTTATAGTTACTTGTGTTCATGTATGGAAACACTGAAAACTAATTTAAGATTAAGATACTATGTGAATATTTCAAATTTCTTTTATTCTTGTTAGGAAAATATAGACTAACTACATATTGTTATATATATATTTAATATTATATTTCACTTTTTTGTGATATCTTGGGATCGTATTATATTTATTATATTATAGATATTAATATATACTAATTGTGTTGCCTTGCTATTTACTGTAATCACTATAATCTAATATGTACTAGTTGTGTCACCATAGACAGAGTTCATAAATTCTGTGGGCCTTAGATTTTCAATCCATAAAGTAAAGCTTTAATGTAATTTTGAGACCTAAATATTACATACCAAGTTTTAATAATCTGTGATAGTGCAATACTCAAACAAAACCTCAAATTGCCTTTTTTTAAAAATCTTATTTATGTTGTCACCTTTCATTTCAGTAGAGAGGAACACAGATTTTTTTTAATGTACACAGATTCTGATACATTTCTTTTAATATGAGCTACATTTCTTAAGGCAGAGCATAAAGCATCTTACTTTAGACATTTAGAACTGGGCTTAAGAGTAATGTTATTTTTCTCCTAAGAGCTAAGCCATTTAACATGCCGAAAGTTTCTGATCTTCGTTTTATATAAATTAGGGCTAAGTTTTATATAAATTTTATATAAGTTTTATATAAATTAGGGCTAAAACAAACTTCTTGACACGTAGCCTTTTAGATATGGCTTGTACTAAACAAAGCAGAAATGACAATTTTTCAGCATAAGAAATTAGAATGGAGAGGATTCTTAAGCCTGTAGAAAAATGAAATTAATGTCAAGGGAAGAATTAAGTTTCTTGTTAGGAGTAAAATAGTAATGAATAATTGAAATTAATTGGTAATTCTGGAAGCAAGGACCAATTAAGTTAGTTCTTATTTATCTTTGAGTCTTGAACATCACTGGAGATTAAAGGCTTTCATTTTTCTTTCTGACATTAGTTCAAGATAGTTATGAAAATTCTAGTCTTTTTTTAAAAAGTATCAGTTTCTATGGTTTCTATAAACTTAACTTGATTTTAGGAAATAAATGTATATGTGTATTAAATGCATATTATTTCTTTCATTCTCACAAGTAGAAAGTCTTCATCTTACCAGATAGAAACTAAAACATTTCTTAAGTCTTTCCGGTAACATTGATGATATTACCCCAGCTGTTATTATTACACTTAATGTCTTACTGGTTGAGTTTGGGTACAATTCTCAGAGTTTTGATCCAGTAATCTATTTTTAAACAAATGACTGGGAGTAAATTGCAGGGAAATCTAAAAGTAACCTTGTACTAGAGGAAATTTCAGGGAAATCTAAAAGCAACTTGGTTTTGCATGGTTTTTATGATGGCTTTGTAGTCTGGTTGATACGTGGTCAGGTTAAGCTTCATGCAAGCATTGAGACTCCCATCCGTTAAACGTGATCGCAGGTTGGTCTTAACGTTCTTTAGATGTGAGAAAGATTGCTCACATGCATATGTAGAGCCAAACATTGTCAGTACAGCAATACTCACATGCTGCAGTGTGTGGTATATGATGGGAAGCGCGTACCAAGTTTTGACAATCAGCTGGTCCGTGGGTTGAAGTCTTTTCATTTCTCCCCACTTGTGTTTGCTCTCCAACTCTGCTTGCTGTCATGCAAATCTTTCAAATCTTCATTCAGTGACTTGAACTTATTCACCCACATGTCTGAGGCCTTCAGGTCAGGAGCTTGTAGCTCAAAATCTCTGACGGAGACACCAGAGATATATCTCAGGTTGGCTCTGTCCACTGCACACTCATGTAAATGGGTGATGAACTTAAAAAGATGAGTGTGCTCACAAAATTCTCCAAAGCACACTTTGAATGACTGGAGGAGATTAGATGTGAAGCCCACCAGCTGCTGGAGATAAAGATGTTGAGCAGGGTCACTTGCTGTGAAGGCATCTTTAAACTCTCCCAATTTTTCAAAGTGTAGTAAACAACCTGTTTCAATGTCAGCGATGAAGACTTCCAATGCAAACACTGCTTGTTGAAGGGATAAGACTGTATTTTCAATGCCTTGCATTTTCACATTGAGCTGGTTCAGATGTTCAGTCATGTTCACGAGAGAGTAGAACTTTAGGAGCCACTCAGTGTTAGCTAACTCAGTATGCTCAACATTTTTCATTTCAAGAAAAATCTGGATTTTGCTCAGACAAGCCGTGAAACGGCTGAGCACCTTCCCTCTTGACAACCAATGCACATTGCTGTGCAGAAGCAGACCAGGTTAATTATTCTCAACTTCATCCAGCAGTATTTTAAACTGGTGATAATTTAAAGCTCAGGCAAAAATAAAACTGACCACCCAAATGACCAGCGACATCACCTCACCAAGCTGCTTGACACACATCTGACTGAGCACAAAGCTCCTCCTTATGTAGGATTCACTGAAAACTTATGATGGGTCTCTTTTCATGTTCATGAAGAAGCACTACGAATCTTCTGTTTTTCCCCACCATGCACGGAGCACCATCAGTACACACCGAAATAAGTTTATCCATCAGTAGATTTTTTTCTTTAGTGAACTCAGTGAAAGACTTGAATAAATCCCCCCCTAGTAGTCTCTTTCATAGGCAAAACAGCAAGACTTTCCTCATGTAGTGTGTCACCGACAGTATACCTTGCAATCATGCTGAACTGCGATAAATGGCTTATGTCTGTTGACTCATTCAAAGCAAGAGAAAAGAATGGTGTTGCATTGATAAATGTCCTTCACTTCTGTTGCCTCAATTTGATTTTCCATCATTATGGTACGATTGTGAACAGTTCTTGCCGATAGAGGCATGTCTTTTATTCATTTGATTATTCTGTCTTTATCTGAAAAGTCATCAAAAAGTTCATTGGCAACATCAAGCATGAATGTTTTGGCATACTCCCCATCTGTGAATGGATTTCAGTTTCTCACAATTGCTAAAGCACCAGCAAAGCTAGCTGAATTCCAGTCACCTTGTTGGGTCCAAACATGAAGTTGCTGCTGACTGGCTTGCACTCTGCACAGTAGTTCTTGACATGCTTTCTTCCTGCTGTCCCCTGCTGGATATTTCGATGCAAATGTAGTATGCTGTGTGTTGAAGTGCCACTTAATATTTGACCGTTTCATCGATGCAATTTTATCATTGCATATTAGACACATTGCAGAACCTGCTCTCTCCACAAAGGCAAATTCCTCTGTTCATTCCTGCTGAAAAGTACGATACTCCTCATCTTTTTTTCTTTTAGCCATCTTGTCAAAAGGGTTTCGCAGTTAGCTAGCTGACTACTTGATTAAAAGGAGGGAAGTTTACTTCCTGACCTCACAACAACCCGTGTACATTATGCATTATCCAATAAAATTTGGTGTTGTCCCGGAGGACAGCTGTGATTGGCTCCAGCCACCCACAACCATGAACATGAGTGGTAGGAAATGAATGGATTGTAATACATGAGAATGTTTTATAGTTTTAACATTATTATTTTTTTTTATTAAAGATTTGTCTGCGAGCTGGATGCAGCCATCAAAAGAGCCACATCTGACTCATGAGCCATAGGTTCCCGACCCCTGCCATAGGGTTTAACTATGAGTTCAGCAGCTTCTCTCTGGCAAGGGAAATTTTTGAGAAGAGAGTCTCCTCTGATCTGCACAGTCAACAATGCCAGCAATTTAGAGAAGGAGTACCTGGATCTTGGATTGGGAATCTATTATGAGAAAAGTTTCATCTATACTTTTATAGACATGGAATTTGTCATATTGTTAAATAATATTCAGTAATGGTTGCTAAGAGCCACATCATATTTCACTGTAAAAAACTTATAAAATTACTTTTTATTCTGCTCTTGTTCCTTATTTGGATTTTTTCCTGTTTCAACAAGGGAAGTATTGTTGGAATTATGACTTTATTTTTTCTTTCCCTTTTCTTTTATTTTTATTTTCTAGTAATTTTCCACAGGTTAAATACATAGATATACTATTTGTGTAAGTGGTGGAAAATACTAATAGTTATTATCTCACTTATATGATCATTGTAATGTTTAAAATAAGACTTTTTAAAGGGGTTTAAAACCTTTTATGACAATTGATTTTGCAGGACTGTGAAGTCGTGCAATGCAATACTACTATTAAACATCTTGAAATCATCTAAATATTACAAACTAGGTGTAGGTAGAGCGCAGAGCGCATTCTAGCAGCTGTGGCTGATACAGTGCTGTGAGAACACTCTAGCACATGAAACCCTCCTAGGCACACCCAGGAAGGAGCTTGCCCGCTGTAAGGAAGTAACTCAGTGCTAACCAGGCAGGTCCCTGACCTTTTCAGCCATTGACTGTGAAGGACATGCTGTAACACCCTATAGGCTAAACCTGTGTATATATGCTAGCTTACTTCCTGAATAAATCGAATCTGCATCACTGAACCTGGTCTCCGGAGTTGGGTGGGTGTTTGTGTCTCCATCATCCTCATCTCCGGTAGGCCTTGTCCACAACTGGCTCCTGGACAGGGACCCAACCAGGATTCAAAGGACAGGTGAGTGACCCTCTGCAATGGGAAACCTTCTGCCTCACTTGACCCTCTGCCAAGCCCCACAAGCTCAAACCCTCCATGCCCTATTGCAGAGTAGGTGAGTTAAAGTTAATGAAAAGGCCTGACCAGGAGGTGGTGCAGTGGATAGAGCATCGGACTGGGATGCAGAAGACCCAGGTTCGAGACCCTGAGGTCGCCAGCTTGAGCGCGGGCTCATCTGGTTTGAGCAAAAAGCCCACCAGGTTGAACCCAAGGTCGCTGGCTCCAGCAAGGGGTTACTCAGTCTGCTGAAGGACTGTGGTCAAGGCACATATGAGAAAGCAATCAATGAACAACCAAGGTGTTGCAATGTGCAATGAAAAACTAATGATTGATGCTTCTCATCTCTCTCCGTTCCTGTCTGTCTGTTCCTGTCTTTCCCTCTCTCTGACTCACTCTCTCTCTGTAAGAAAAAAAAAAAGTTAATGAAAAGGATCTTTGCACCTACTGGGAAATCCTCTCAGGTTTCAACCCTTGGCTTTGGGATGAGCCTCTTTGGGACCCCAATACTTGGGCTCGAGCTCTCTGGAGTGTCCATTCAGTGGAAGTACATGAAAGACAAACCTTCCCCCTCAGTCTCAGTCCTGCCCACTAGCCTTCTCCCACTGAGGACAGGCTACCCCTCTCCCTGAGGAGCCCCTACCTTCCTATTTGCCCTTCTCCACTGAGGAGGAAAGTGGCTTAGCCTCCAAGTTTAACACACTCGTGGCTGAGCATGCAAAAACAAAACCAACCAAATTGCTAACTGCACCAGGCTCCGCCAGTCGAAGAAGCGGAAGTTGTCACTCCCGAACCCCTTTACCCTTGGTACACTGGAAGGACCCAGCCACAACACAGTGGCGGGGTCCACACCCCTTTCTAATGCAAGGAAGAGGTTATGCTTGTATCTTTCCAGAAAACAGCCCTCAGCCAATTTGGATCCCAGGATTAAACATAAGGTCAGTCCCAGTGTCCCAAGATGACCCCTCCAACGAACCCCCCAACACAGGAGATGGCGAGTCTCCAGAAGAAGACCTTACAGCCAATGTGCGCACCCCATCACCTGGGGGATATGAAGGCTTTAGCGGAGCAAGACCAGAAAATGGCCACTGACAGGCCCCCAGGCCCTGGTACTCTGTTCCTTCTTATATGTGCTGTAGTAACCGCTGGCTCCCAGATGCAGGCAGATCCCCAAGTCTGGGCAGCTTTTCCCACCTTGGCATTATCCTGCTTGTAGAGACAACAACAGCAAGCTGTCATTCATCAAGTCCAACTGGCCCTAATTAAAAGAGAAGGGGGAAATGTAGGTAGAGTGCAGAGCACATTCCTAGCAGCTCTGGCTGATGCAATGCTGTGAGAATACTCCAGCACCTGCAACCCTCCTAGGCACCCCCAGTAGGGAGCTTCACTGCTGTAAGGAAGTGACTCAATGCCAATCAGGCAGCTCCCTGACCTTTTCAGCCATTAGCTGTGAAGGACACGGGGTAACACCCTATAGGCCAAACCTGTGTATACAAGCTAGCTTACTTCCTGAATAAATCAGATCTGCGTCACTGAACCTGGTCCCCAGAGTCGGGTCTTTGCATCTCCATTGTGCTCACCCCCGGTGGGCCTTGTCCACAACTAGCGTGCCCTTAAGCTGTCATTGTAGGCTTAAGTAATAATCTGTTGTACCACTGACCTAAACATAATTTCCATTAAGAATATACCTTTATATAACACCTTTTTGATATACATCCTAAGCTATATTTCTGAGAAAGAAATGACATAGTACCTAGATTTCAAGGAAGTGGAGAATTATCTATTGTCTATTATTAGTCATTAGACAATGTTTGGCATTATGTACTTTATGGGTATTTAATTCTTTAATTTTTATTTTTTTTAGAGAGAGAGAGATAGACAGAGGCAGGAAGGGAGAAAGATAAGAAGCATCAAATCATAGTTGTGGCCCCTTAGTTGTTCATTGATTGCTTTCTCATACATGCTTTAACCTGGGGGCTCCAGGTGAGCTAATAACCTTGGGCTCAAGCCAGTGACCTTGGTCTTCAAGACAGCAAACATGGGGTCAAGTTATGATCCTATGCTCAAGCCAGCAACCTCGGGATTTTGAACCTGGATCTCCAGTGTCCCAGGCTGATGCTTGATCCACTGCACCACTACCTGGTCAGGCTTATTTTTTTTTTTATTAGTAACTTTATATTTTTCCCCACAGACTAACTTTTCAAGGATGGCTTTAGATTTGAAATACATAACTTTGTCTCATGTAGGGACCCTATCTATGCAATATTTACAGCTAGTTCTACTCATCCTTATTAGTCTGAATGTGCTGAGATATTTGAAAAAAATTAATGCATTATTTTCCAAATCTGCTCCACTGCTTTATATACCACAGGTGATCATCATATTTCATTATGACTTGTGGTCTCAGATTTTTGCCAGACTTTATAACTTTAAAGAGTTTAAAATTAAATCCATTCAGCGTTCCATTTGTATGTCTTAAATAATAACTATGCTCATAGATTAGAGTTTATCTTTATGATCTTTGCTCTTTATTTTATTTAAAAATTTTATGACTTCTCAATGTTTTGATTTTTAAATTAATTTTTTAACTTACTGTTGAAATGCTATATATTAGCTTCAAGTTGCAACATAGTGTTAAACATTTATATATCTTACAATATGATCACCCCAAAAAGCCCAGTACCCATCTGACACCATAAATAGATATTATAAAAATATTGACTATACTTCCTATGCTGTACTATATATCCCAGTGACTATTTTTATAATTGCAATTTATACTTCTTAATTTGTTTCACCTTTTTCACTCTATCTAGCCCCATACCATTTGGAGATAATATTTGATTTTTAAATTACACAGAATAGTTTTTAAATTACAGAAGGTAATAATAATGAAATGGTCTAAAATAGAGAGTGTTCTACGATCCGATTGAGAAAACTTAAGCTCTATTGTTTGCCATGCCAAGTTAATGTGCAGATGAGTATTATAGGAATGCACATCTGAAATCTATATAATTTTATTAACCAATGTCACCTGAATAAATCCAATTAAAATAAATTTAAAAATAAGTAAAAACAAAATAAGAGTAAGTTCAAGCATGAAAACAAAACAAAACAAAACAGCCTGACCGGCCCTGGCCGGTTGGCTCAGCGGTGGAGCGTCGGCCTGGTGTGCGGGGGACCCGGGTTCAATTCCTGGCCAGGGCACACAGGAGAGGCGCCCATTTGCTTCTCCACCCCTCCCCGTCTCCTTCCTCTCTGTCTTTCTCTTCCCCTCCCGCAGCCAAGGCTCCATTGGAGCGGGGATGGCCCGGGTGCTGGGGATGGCTCCTTGGCCTCTGCCCCAGGCGCTAGGGTGGCTCTGGTCGCAGCGGAGCGGCGCCCTGGAGGGGCGGAACATCGCCCCCTGGTGGGCAGAGCGTCGCCCCTGGTGGCCGTGCGGGGTGGATCCCGGTCGGGCGCATGCAGGAGTCTGTCTGATTGTCTCTCCCCGTTTCCAGCTTCAGAAAAAAAAAATACAAAACAGCCTGACCTGTGGTGGTGCAGTGGATAAAGTGTTGACCTGGAAACACTGAGGTTGCCGGTTCAAAACCCTTGGCTTGCCTGGTCAAGGCACATATGGGAGTTGATGCTTCCTGCTCCTCCTTTCTGTCTATCTGTCCATCTCTCTCTCTCTCTCCTCTCTAAAATGAATAAATAAAAATATTTAAAAAGAAAAAAACAAACAAAACAAAACAAAAACCACATAAATTCTATCTTTCGTACCATGCCCTTGGTCTTTCTCTTCCAATCTCTATCCAACAGATTGTATAAACTGATATATAGTTTCTTTTTACTAAAATAAAGGGTTTAATGATCCCAGATTTTTTCTTCCACTTCTAAAATTGGATACTTCATAATAAAGAACAACTTTCAACCTTACAAATATATGCTATTTATTTTCAAAATGAATTTCAAAGGTGATAATATTATATAACTTTTGCAGATAGATCTTTTTAGGCCCAAAGTTCACAGTAGCATCTATGTCTGCTGACTTGAAATTCAGAACTCGATTAGATTACACTACTCCCAGTATGCCGAACTCTGCAAAGGAAGATGCAGTTTGCAGACCCAAATGCTTTCAAGTACCATTTTTGTCACAGTGGCATTTTGCCTTCACATGCATTTTTATTCCTTTGATTCCTCTTTTTCTTTTTTTAAAGAAATAACTTAAAGTGTTGATGATTTCTCCCAGCCACACATTTTTGACTGATTTGTGCTTACAACATGGCACCACTGGATAGTGAAATATTGATCATTGTCTAATATTTTATTGAATTCCAGCTATAATCAAGAGGCTTACATAGTGTATCACCAGGATTTGTATCACTATGGAAATAGATTTCTAAATGAGAATTAGAACATCTCAATAGAGTTACTCTAATTTTTTTTCCTTTTTTGTTCTTTTTCATTACACACTTTTTAATTTTTTTAATTGAATTTACTGGGGTGACACTAGTTAATAAGATCACGTAAGTTTCTGGTGTACCATCCCATAATACATCATCTGCACACTGCATCACGGTTCACCACTCCAAATCAATTCTCCTTCCATAACTGTTTATCCCTCCTTTGTCCTCCTCCACATCCCCCTACCTCCTTTCTCTCCTGTAATCACCACACTGTTGTCTGTGTCTGTGAGCTGTTTTTTTCGTTGT
Source organism: Saccopteryx bilineata (assembly GCF_036850765.1). Classification (NCBI taxonomy): domain Eukaryota; kingdom Metazoa; phylum Chordata; class Mammalia; order Chiroptera; family Emballonuridae; genus Saccopteryx; species Saccopteryx bilineata. The sequence continues at coordinate 86,806,221 of NC_089495.1, read as the reverse complement.
TGAGTCCCTTCCCTTTTTCACCCTGTCCCCCACCCTCTTCCCCTCTGATACCTTCCAGTCTATTCTCTGAACCTATGAGTCTGTTTCTCCTTGTTAGCTTATTTTGTACATTAGATACCACATATAAGTGAAATAAAGCATACAGTACATGTCTTTCCTTCCCTGACTGGCTTATTTCACTTAGCATAATAATCTCCATGTCCATCTATGCTACCTGATATCAAACTATAGTAAAGGCCATAGTACTCAAAACAACATGGTGCTGGCATAAAAACAGATGTAGATCAATGGCACAGTACAGAGAGCCCAGAAATAAACCCACGTCAATATAGTCAAGTAATATTTGACAAAGGAGGCAAAAGCATGCAATGGGTTAAGGAGAATCTATTCAATAAATGGAGTTGGGAAAATTGGACAGAAATGTGCAAAAAAATGAAACTAGACCACCTTCTTACACAATCCATAAGAATAAACTCAAAAATGCACTAAAGACTTAATTTACCTTTTTAAATAATCATCACTATTTTTTAATTCATTATCTAACTGTGTCCTTTACCATGTTCTTTCAATTAAGTAAAATTAGGTTTACAATGGTCCTTTCTAACAACGATATATTTAATATAATACTTCTTAAAGTATTATGTTATCTTTGAGAATACTTCTTATTTAGTTAATTTTTGCAAATGGTTTTATCTTTTAACTTCTTTTTTTAAAACTTGTACTGCATGCGATCACTACACATGATAATCCTCAAAACCAAAATACTTCTTTGAAGAGAAAGTACTGCAAAAGCTTCATATTAGTATATGGATTAATATAAATGTTTGAGACCTGTTTTATTAAGATGAATTTCTATACAAAGTCTCATAAGAATAAGCTCTGTTTGCAGCTGTACAAATGAATACATGAAGAACTAACAAGACAGACAGCCTGTCACAGCAGCAGCTGCTCTGATCTGTACAAGAGATGTGGAAAAGAATGAACAGGCTGTCTGTTTTCTTGCTACTCTGACTGGAATGAGCTGTTAAGGGGATTATGGCTTTAGGCTTGTCTGTACTCATGCTATTTAATTGGAAAGTGAAATACGTAAATTTCCTTAAAAGAGAATTAAAATGATAGTCTTATCGTTGAACAGAACAGGTACTTTTTAAAATTTATTTATTCATTTTAGAGAGGAGGGAGGGAGAAAGAGAGAGAGAGAGAGAAAGGGGAGTGGAGCAGGAAGCATCAACTCCCATATATGCCTTGACCAAACATGTGCAGGGTTTTGAACCGGCAACCTCAGTGTTCCCAGGTCGACGCTTTATCCACTGCACCACCAGAGGTCAGGCCAGAACAGGTACTTTTGCTCCATAATTTATCTTTAAAGATTATTTGGTTTAATTGACTTTATCTATCAAAATCTCCCATTTATATAATTTCAATATTAACTGAGTAAAATTTTTAAATGGGCCAGTTCATAGCACAATCCTGCTTATTTAATGTTTATATAGCTTTTTATTTTCCTTACACATCTTTAAAAGTATTAAGCATAAATTGTGTTTGTAAAACATAACAAAATTATATTGAAATTATTTGATTAGCCTGACCTGTGGTGGCGCAGTGGATAAAGCGTTAACCTGGAAACACTGAGGTTGCCGGTTCAAAACCCTGGGCTTGCCTGGTCAAGGCGCATATGGGAGTTGATGCTTCCTGCTCCTCCCCCCTTCTCTCTCTCTCTCTCTCCTCTCTATAATGAATAAATAAAATCTAAAAAAAAAAAAAAAGAAAGAAATTATTTGATTATATACATTCATTGACTCAAAGTAAAGTGAATTAATATATTTATAATATGTAATAGTATGTATTACTTGAAGCAAGGATGTGCAAGACTTATGCAAGGGAAAGAATAATAATTAAGTGTGAAATTTAAGCTGGTTAAAGATATAGATGAAATGGAAAAGATAGTTAGATCCACAGGTCCTGGTGGAGACTAAGGATTACTGAAAGTATTTCTAGAGTGAACAGACTTGAAAAATAGGAGGCAATGGTTTCAGATAAAGATATTTTAAATCAATATCATATAGCAATTTAAATAACCTGTAATGACAATGCCTAACATAAGCCATGGGGAAGATGAAGGACTATAGCGAGGAGAGAACAAGCCTGTTAACTAGGGGACTTACTGACATCATGGATAAAATCACCAATAATTAAGGCAAGAATGGTGTTTTTGAGAAAGTGAAAGTAATCCTAGAGCTAAAATCTTAAAAATTAGGGAGAAATGAAATCTACAGGTTACTGTAAAGTGGAAGGACAGTGATTGGTCAAGTCTAATTATATGTTAGGTCAGTAGGGAATACAAGAGAATCATTGAGGACAAACTATCATAGTTACAGTTCTATTGGTACAAAAGGTTATGAAAACAAGAGTCACCACTTTGAATGTTTAATGAAAAGCAGTGCCTTTTGAAAAGATCCAACAGTCAGGAAAAGAAGATGAAAGTAATATTGAGAGAATAATTTAAGAAGAGATTTTTCAGTGACTGAACATAAATTTCATTGTGCATTTTCAGTAGTTAAGTAGTAGTTAAGTCATTAAGGAAAGAGCTGATATTAGATATGAGATTGTATAAACTGTTATATGAATTATAATCTAATAGATTAGAAAGGAGAATTAAACATGGACTATGACTAAAAGAGCTTACTACTAATGTACACAAGACATACAGTGCTGAAGAATCTGCCAGTCCTAGGTAGGGAGAGAAACGTGGTGGACATTCAAGGTGGAAAAATTGTGAAACTTACAAAACACTCATACTGCTATGTCCAGTTAACACATGGTTGACTTTTAGCTTCTTCCCTATTTAGAGAAACTAGGACCTATCTTTATTCAGTTAAAACAAAACAAAACAAAACAAAACAAAAAACATGGATGCCAAATATTAATTCAAGCTTGGGGGAATCCCACTTGACCCAGGTGATAAGTGCTGGCTAAATAATACCCAGGGCCCAGTGCAAAATAAAAGTGATATAGCCCTCGATCAAAAAAATAAGAAAAACAATACTGTTAAGTAATACAACTCAAAGTATTTTTACTTCTTCTGTATCACTCTTTTTCAAATAAACATGGTGAGTTTTACTTGTTAAATATTCTAATTAAAATAGTAAATGATTTAGCAGAATTTTACCATTACTATTTATGATGTGCAATATTGATTTAAAAAATGAATATAAGAGCATCTAAATTATATACAAAATCACCAAAATTATACTATTTTTTATTTATTGTATACATGTATTTGTATGTCATTCTTAACAGAACAATGTAATAGTGAAAAACTCAGATAATTTTTACTTCTTGACATCTGTACATTTTACCTAAACTCTCTATTAGTGGATAACTGATAAGGAAGGATTAAAAGGGAAAGAAAACATGTCTTATATTTTTCTTTTCTTTAATATGATTATTTTCTGTGTAAGTGGTTGGCTAATACAGGAAGTAATAAAATAATAAGTGATATAATAGCATTTCTTGAGTGTTTGTGTTTCTTAGAACATTAACAGATTTTTCTGAATTGAAACAAATTCTTATTCAGTTTGAAAGTGCAGCTTCTCAACATTCAGTGCCCCCACTAAATCAGTAGTCAATTTTAATAAGCTTCCTTTGCACTTGCTTTGAGTCTCATTAAAACCAAATGCATTATGAATCTACTGTAATTTTCTGCTCTTGGGACATTGGGAATGCTATACGTGAACTGGACAGCAAGGAACAGTTATAGACACACAATATATATATATATCTCCTTTGCTCTTGCACATGTTCCATTGTCCCATTGGATTTAAAATGCAAAAGTTCAAAGATAAAATTAATAAGAATTCCAAAAAGGTTACATTAGAGCATTAGATCAAGAGCTGTATTCTGCAGAGGGTGGAGCCTTGTACAACTGCACAGGTCTCATGTTCATGAAGAAGCCTGAAGATGGTCTATTCAAAATTGAAATATATTTAAATCGACATGCTTCAAGCTTTTTATGATTCCAAATTTCCTAGACAACTGTTTATACCAGTAAAATATTATTTTTAAAATACATTTTTATTATATAGACATATATAGGTTAAAATAAACTATTTCTAAGAAAATAGATTTAGAGCAGTGCTGTTTACCAAGCAAATTAATTTAATTCATTTTACAAGAAAGTTATTTCTCACTCAGCTTTATCAGAAAATGTCAGGACAGCCAAGGTGAGTGTAATATGCTCTTGGTTATTTATACTCAATTATGTTTATGGCAAAGCTATATTTGTGCTTCATTTCCTGACCAGTGAAATATTTCATGACTTGATGGACCCTTCTGGTTTTCTGTCAGTGCTTTAGTCGTTCAATCTCTCTTGCTTCCTGCCCCCATTACATGATTTTGAGAAGGTTAGAATTCATAGATATATGCAAAATATTTCTAATTATGTTATATTTATGGAGAAAGTTTGAATTGTAGGAGTTTGTTGGATTAAAATATTAATATTGTTCACTCCTCCAAAGCTATTTGCTTAAGAAAAAAATTTTCTTTTTAGTTTTTAATATGTCGCAGTCATCTCCAAATTTGCAAAACTTTTACAAATAGTATGAAATGTAAAGTTGTGAGATAAGAATTTGCCATGACTGTGTAATAACCTTCAATTCTTTTGTTGATGTTGTTATAATTATCCACAATCTATTTGGTTACTTCATTCATATTAACTTTATCGAATTAAAAGACTATTTCCTCTTCTTTTTCCTTGATCTATGTTTTTGGAGCAAAATTCCATTATTAGGTTCACCTTGGAAGGGGGAGAAAAACAAAGAACATTTATTTTTAGTGTGGGTACACATTCATCAATTCAGATGGGAACTCCACTGGAAATCAATAAACGGAGAACACAAAAAAATGTCAAAATCTGTCAGCTAAATGGTTTTGAAGCTAGGGAGTCTAGAAAAATTACCCAATTTATGATCACTGGATTAAATGAATGAACTGTAGCTTGATCAATTTCAAATACATCTTACATGTGATACTTGTCTAATCGTTTGTTTGTTCAGCCTTTCTGTTTCATTCTCCTCTGCTCATGATCTTTTTATTTTCCATCAAATAATAGGTAATAGTATTAGACACTATAAAACAAATTATATAGGTCCTTTGGTAGAATAACACAACTATAAATTTGAAAAATATTTCATATTAATTTTGTCATTCAATCACAAATATTTGGAGAAGTGTTTGTTCAAGAATATTACCTGGGAAGCTAGATAACTAGTAATGATAAATACGTATGTCAGGAACATTTGCCATTTGTATTAAAAATAACAAAACAATTATCTTTAAATTTAGATTAGAAAAAACTAATACATTTCAGAATTTTACTTGCCGTAGTAAATATTTAATATTTTTAAATTAATGAATAAGTAAATCAAATAGGTCGGAGGAGTTCTTTATTTGAGGAAGAGGCAAGAAATATGAATTACTCTGATGACTTATATAAATGTTCATGTATTAACCAAAGGTAAATTATACTGGGTTTTTCAAAAAGATAAATTTGTTTATTTTAATCACTTTTGGTTAAATTTTTTATTAAATTATAAACTTTAAATTGAATTTTCTCTTAATATTTTTAAATACAAATGGGGCACTAAAGTAATGTGTTGATTAATTTATATATATTTATATATCTCTATCTTTCTATCTACCTATCATTTATCAATATACTATTATAGTAAATATGAAATTACACATTAATTTTATTACAAGGGAAGAGTAAAATTTTAAAATCAGTTGTATGTAGCCATTTTACCCAGAGATTATTGATAGTATGACTATGTATTAATTTCAAGATATTTAATGATATTCTTAGGTAAATTTAATGTATTTTCTATCTCTTATATTTTTCACCATTTATTCACTTAACATATACTGTGGGACCACACAGTTACACTTAATTTTTATTATTTATCTAATCCTAGTAGATATTAATTTAATCTTATTGGAATAAAACAAATGGTTTTAAGTTGTGATGATCACAAAATTAAGTAGTTTTTCTTAAATGTACTGTGTTAAATTACATTTAGTCAATGTTTAGACGTTAGGCACTTGTTAAATAAGGTTCAAAATCAATGTCTTTCAAAATGGCCAAAGACACATTTAGCATTCAGATCATGTTTTAAAATCTTGATTTATGCTATGCTGTCTTTCTGGAATACTTATTATGGGGATATGTGGTATTATAAATTAATCATATAAGCTGCTCATTATATAACATTTTGGTGCTTACAGTCATTATATGTTTTAATTCCTCTTTATATCCCAAAAAAGTTTTTTATATTATTTGACCAGCTAGCTTTATGTCATACTCAGACTAACTCAGTATCTTTACAAAGAATCTTGGGCCTGACCAGGTGGTGGTGCAGTGAATAGAGCATTGGCCTGGGACACAGATGACCCAGGTTTGAAACCCTGAGGTCACTGGCTTGAGCAAAGGCTCACCAGCTTGAGCGTGGGGTTGCTGGCTTGAGCATGGGATTATAGACATGATTCCATGGTCACTGGCTTGAGCCCAAAGGTTGCTGGCATGAAGCCCAAGATAGCTGGCTTGAGCCCATGGTCACTGGCTAGAGCAAGGGGTCACTCACTCTGCTATACCCCCCAGTCAAGGTACATATGAGAAAGCAATCAATGAACAAGTAAGATGCTGAAACAAAGAGTTGATGCTTCTTATCTCTCTCCTTCTGTGTCTGTATGTCCCTGTCTGTCCCTCTCTCTGTCTCTTTGTCTCTGTCTCTCTCTTGCTAAAAAAATAAAATCTTTGGAAAGGATAAAGAGGGATCATATAAAGTTATTGAGATCTCCCATAGAAATATGAAACTTTTAAAATAATGATTTAAAAATTAATTAGAATGAAAATATATTTTAAAGTTAGTAGGATCTTGAAACTGTGTGCTAAATGGGAAGAGAAACACTATCTTTTTTAGGCAAAAGTTGCAAAAAAATCATCAAGTAGCAGGGGAACAACATTCATTCGGTAGAAAAGATGAGGGGGAGAAAGGCAGCACACATTTTAGCTGTGTCCTGTGGGCCTGTCAGGTTCATGGGTTCTTTTTTATGTTCTTTGTCTCATTCTCTAATAACTCGAAGCTCAAAAGCAACAAAGTTGAGGAATTTAAATTCCAGAAGAAAGCAGAGCATTTAGGTTTCATTTTGGCTTTCTCTCCTCCAATTTGCGATATTTCAGCTGGGGGAGAGGAAAAGCCTTGTGTGTCTCACTGCAACATTAGAAGCCTGGTTTAATGTAGTATAGGAAGGTTAAAATAGTAAAGCATATCAAAATGTTTATTGTTATCAGTACTTTTATATCATACTATTTATATTTGTATTTTAATCATTTACTTTTACTGAATATCTATAGAAAATTGACCAATATGCTACCGTATATCTTCTGTTGTAAATAAAAGTAAAAAAAAAAATACATTCTAGAGGTCCAAAACTTGATCAAATTTGGTGGATGTCACAGTTAACATTTGTTTATTAAAGTAGGCATTTCAAGTTTACAACATAAATCCATTTAGTCTATGAACCACCACATGGAGTAGGCGATCATTTTTAATGCATAAAATGGGTATACATCTATTTGGAAAAGGTCAATTAATGGTTACATCTACATTAAAATACATTATTATTTAAACCATCTCATTTTTAGTGAACATGCAGGACATTATTAAGGATGCAGCACATTTCTCATCAGGAAAATAAAAATTCAGGCAGAATCTGGAGTTGAAGGTACTACAGCTTTACTATGAGCAGACAAAACTTTAGAAAAGGGGAGAAGAGGTGAAGGTGACCAAGTAGCAATGCCAGATGTAATTTTGTAGTAAAACCGTAGCTACTCAAGGAACATAAAAAATGCAATGTTGATAAAAAAACCCCACAAATAAATATCTTACCTATTAATTTCAATTCATGACAAACATTAAATATGGAGCCAAACCTATACCTGAGAGGGAAAAAAATATTCTGGAAAAGAATTTGGCACAGTGCAGGAGTTTGTACTCTGCTGTAATAGCTGGTCAAGTATGGAGACTAATTTTAATATTACTTAAAGCAGAGTATATTGTGTGAGAAACTTCTTTATATTAAATTGTCAGTATCAGTTCAGAATTTCATTATTTTTTTTCTTAGAAAGAACTGAGCACATAATCAAAATTGTTCATACCTTATTTGTTTCAAGCATTAATCACAATCACTTCTGCAAAACTCTACTTGTTGATATTCTATGATGTTTTACATTTAAAATTGTAAACAGTTAAATAAAATGCTAGTAATTGGGTAGGTTGTTTAAATAGTTGTGTCTACTTCTTAAAAAATGATAAGTAATTCAGCAAGAAAAATTTAGTGTGTTTGTGAGTAGTAGGTGATTTGCAATTCAGGATGAAGAAACCATGGTCAGCCTTAAGTTCCGAGAACAAAAGAGTGTTCTTTATAGAGAAAAGCAGGAAGTTATAAGGAATTATTTTGAACAAAAATTCATTGGAGGAATATGCAAGTTAGAATTGGTAGTGGCTTCTCATTGGCTGCAGGCAAGGCAACTTTCTGTTGCCAGTAAAGAGGAAATATTTCTTCTTCCTGGCAGACAATGTAAACTCTGATGAGTGAAATATAAGTGGGAGCCTTCCCTTCATGGATTCCTAACTACAATTTTGAGTTAGGTTTTCCTTAATATATTTTTTACACTACCCTGTGGAAAAGGAGAGAAATTTAAAGTTTGGTCAAACAAATTAACAAGTATTTTGCTCAGATTGTTCTGTAAGTACAAATCGTTAATCACCTGTGAGGCACAGAATGGGAGTTTGGAAAATCTATATATGACTAGTATTAGGTAAAAGAGTGAGGCATTTGTGAGTTTTAATATGTTACATGAGGAAGAAGTGGTTATAATGTCTCATATATAACAGTATATAAATCTGCATATTTTCCTACATCTTTATGTATTAATTTTCATATTGACATGTCCATTTATCTTTCTTCAGTGCATGAGCTGATCAATTTTTTAACATGTCTAAATGTGTAAGACTAACCTATATATTGCAGTATATTTATCATGTTTGGTTTGTGACCACAATACAACAGTGTCACCCTTAATATATTATGAAAATTAAAAAGTACTCCCACTTTATACTACAAATATTCCTTAGCAAAGCAGTTTGATTTTATTTGTCATTAGAATTCAGATACCATGATTGTGTTAGAGATCACAAATCCTAAAGCTATATTTTAATATAATATTCTATATATATTCTCACATGTATATGTTATTAAACTGCTTTATTGCATACATAAATACAAGAAAATGCTTGTTTTTGTCTATGTAATCTCTGTGATCATAAATGATTCCTCTAAGTCAGTCATGAGACAGACATTCTCTTTACCTTGTCAGCTATTGGAATCCTCCCAGCAAATGCGACCTTAGAGTAATCTTCTGAAAATTAAAAAAAAAAATAGATTCCATATTCATCAATAAAAAAACTGAAAAAGGAAAGTGATAACATTACTTTATTTGAACATTTTCAAAAGTATATACAACAAGAGACCAAACTAGTTCATGGAAAAAGTCATACTCTAAGGAATTAAAGGGAAGAGTGTGAGAACTCTAATATGTCATTCCTGATGTTAGTCTTTTTCTGAATCTATGTTCATGCAAGTAAACAACTTCCTATATTGTTTAAGCAAGTCTGAGTTGGGGATTTTATTAGTAGTAGCCAAAGGCATCTTATGTAATATACTATATTTTTATTGAAGTCCAACAAATTCTAAAAAACAAAAAAGATTTTTCCACTATATCTAAAACTCATGAACACACATTATATGCTATTTTTCCAAAAATAAGATAGGAAGAGTTACATATTCATTATTCTCTCACAGAATTTATGTTCTGTAGGGATAAAAGTCAATAAGTGAGATGTTTTACATAGCCATATGGTCCAGATGCACATAAAGGAGTAATGGTGGCACAGGGACTGCAGTGAATAGAATGGATCAGAGGAAAATAATATCTGAAAAATGACCGTTTTTTAGAATTCTGGATACAAGCGTAGCCTAGCCATGGAAATAAATTTCCTGGAGAAGCATGATGCAGGCAGAAGGAATCACAATTATAAAGGCCCTGAGAGTAGAATAACTTTACCTTGGCAGCCAAAACAAAGGAAGGCTAATTGGAGGAAGTGAGATTGTGGATCTAGATGGAATTAAACATAAATATAGGGATTGACTGAGTAAATTTTCATAATAAGGAGTTTAGGTAATATTCAAATTAGAAATTAAAAAAGCTACTGGAGAGTTATTAGAAGTAGAATGACATATTTTTTAAAGATCAAGCTTGGTACTTATCTAGGAATCTTTAGAAAGAGGTAATAGAAGAATTAAACTAAACTGACCTGTTAAAATATTATTGCTATACAAGTGCTAAAATAATTTGGTCTGTAATATAGGGAGTGGACACATTCAGGATGCCTTTTGGAAATAGATATCAAAGGAATTTTCTTGGATGTGGATTTAGAAGAGGAGGAAAGGGAAGAAACAGAATGATTTTTAGATATTTTTTTTTCCTTAAGTACCTGAATGTATGCAAACACTACTTACTAAAATGGGGAAAACAAACAAACAAGAAAAAGAAAACCTAGGGTATTAGGAAGATCTTAAATATTTTTTTTCTGTATTTTTCTGAAGTGAGAAGCAGGGAGACAGACAGACTCCTGCATGCTCCCAATCAGGATCCACCTGGTATGCCCACTAGGGGCAATGCTCTGCCCATCTGGGGTGTTGCTCCATTGCAACTAGAGCCATTCTAGCACCTGAGGCAGAGGCCATGGAGTCATCATCAGCGTCCAAGCCAACTTTGCTCCAATGGAGTCTTGGCTGCAGGAGGGGAAGAGAGTGATAGAGAGAAAGGAGAGGGGGGAGGGGTGGAGAAGAAGATGGGTGCCCCTTCTGTGTGCCCTGGCCAGAAATCAAACTTCCACACACTGGGCCAACACTCTACTGCTGAGCCAACTAGCCAGGGCCAATACTCTTCATTTTAAGAGGATTCATTTCTACAAGTATAATATAGATAAATTATTCTCTTTTCATAACCGTCTATGATAAAGATTGCTGATAGTACAGACCTTTCCGCACATGACAATTACAATGAATCCACAATACCTAACATGAGTCAAAACTTCTAAATTATCCACAGCATCCATCCCATTAGTCTTAGGAACAGAAAGAACTCTCCAGTTTATCTGGGCACATTATTGCCCAAGTAAGGAAGAGTTTATCATTCTTCCTTTCAGCAACATGTGATACTTCTAAGTTATCTCCTTAATGATACCCAAAAATACATCACCACCCCACCCTCCCAGTTTGTGCTGTTTAAAAGATGGAGAGACTGTTGCCTTGAACTTGGAAAGGGAGGTAAAATGTTAAAATCAGAAGCAACCTTTCAGCTCAATAAACTTGGTTTATTTGATAATCTTTGGAACTAAATTTTTTGAAGATTCAGGATCCCACTCCTCTATATTATTATGTGAAAAAATAAGTAAACTTCTCTTTTATTTAAACCAGTGGTAGTAAACCTGGTCTCTACTTCCCACTAGCGGGCATTCCAGCTTTCATGGTGGGTGGTAGTGGAGCAACCAAAGTATAAACAAAAAGATAGACTTTGTTTTGTAAAGATTTATTCTGCAAACTTAGCGAAAATTCGACATAAAGTACTTGGTAAGTAATTATTTTTATGTGCTTTAACTTGCTGTAACTCTGCTTTATAAATTTTATAAAGTAAAGTTACTTTCCTACTTTATAAATCACCATTACTATGGAACCAATGGGCGGTTAGAAAATTTTACTACTAACAGAGATACAAAAGTGGGTGGTAGGTATAAAAAGGTTGACTACCCCTGATTTAAACCATAGCATTTTTGAGAATATGGTAGTCTAGCTTATACTTTTAATAATAAATATATATTTCTTAGAAAATCATGCCTACTTAATAACATTTGTGGAAGTTTTAACAAGTATAGGAAGATGGAGATTTAGATAGGGTGTGCATTGTGTGTGTGTGTGTGTGTGTGTGTGTGAGAGAGAGAGAGAGAGAGAGAGAGAGAGAAAGGGTATGTTGCAGTGGCAAAACAATATGGGCCGACCAACTGGAAAATGAAGTAGAAAAATAATTTTTATATAACATTCCCAATGGAATAAACTGATACTGTTTGTCTACATTGCAAAGTGGGAAGGAATGTCCATATGGCATAGAATCATTACTATACCAAATGCTGTTTTAAAATTGAACTGGGGTGGGGGAGTGCTACTATGTATGCAACATATTTTCAAATCTTAACCTAGAGTCAGAAATAAATGCCATAGTAAATCAAGCAGGAGTTTAATGAGAACCAGGAAAAAAATTCAAATTAAGTTTGGCATTTCTCTTCATGCCACAGAATTCTCATAACATTTGCCAAGATTCTGTTGCAAAATGTTTAAGATGTATCTTTGCTTTTTAGTAGCATTAGTGAGGATATAAAAGTCTAGCATAACTTCATCTTGCAAGTTGGATATCCAGCAAGTTTTTGAATCATATATATATATATATATATACATATATATTTAACATGGGCATTTTACTTGCTTTTGCACAACAGCCAAAGAGGAAGCACCTTTGAACAAGCAAATTTTTTTTGGTGGCAGCGGTGGGATGAACAAGCAAATTTAAAAGTGTATTCATTCTATACACTTTCAAATAAAATGAATAGATGCAATATACCATCTTTATCATTTCACAAAAATAAATAGCAATCAATAAAACTGCCATCTCGGCCTGACCTGTGGTGGCGCAGTGGATAAAGCGTCGACCTGGAAATGCTGAGGTCGCCAGTTCGAAACCCTGGGCTTGCCTGGTCAAGGCACACATGGGAGTTGATGCTTCCAGCTCCTCCCCCCTGTCTCTCTCTCCTCTCTCTGTCTCTCTCTCTCTCCCTCTCTCTCTCCTCTCTAAAATGAATAAATAAAATAAAAAAATAAATAAAAAAAAAACAAAAAAAAAACTGCCATCTCATACTTAAAAAGTTTAATCAAAGTCACTAATTTCAACTTTATATCCACGTTATATTAGTAAATTAGTAGAAGTCCAATGGCCTAACAAAGATATACTCAATGCAAAGAAGATCAATTTAGTTGAATAGTAATGAAAAATGTAGCTTAAACATTTTATTTCCATTATATCTTAGTTAAACCTTAATATATTAGTGGCATGGTGCTTTCCTGATGTGAAGATAAACATAGACGAACAAAAATTTGAGTCTTCATCCTTAATGTAAATACTTTCCATAGAGTGGCTGTTTAGTCACAGTCTACATTTTCCAAATCATTTCAGAAATGTAATAAATAATCACACCGTTAAGTTTGCTAAGAAGAAGGAAAAAAAATAAAGCAAAAATTTTGAATGATACAAATTGTAGATTTTGAAATATTAATATTAAATTTATAGTTATAAACAATCACATATAATTTTTACCAGCAGAAATTTTTATTTCTATACACTTTAAAAAGAGGGCTGAAAGGGAAATTAAAAAAAAGGAAAGGGGAGAAGAAAAAGGTGCAGGAAAGAAAGCAAAGAAAACTTCTATTTGGAAATAGAAAAGTTGGAAATACCACATCATCTATAATTTGTTCAATTTGCTTGTTACTAAAAGGTGGGAGATAACGTCAGAGTAATGGCGGGGTAAGAAGCGATACCGATAAATCTCCCCCAAAATTCAACAAGATCTTCAACCAGAAACAGAAAAACCTATACTTGGAGCCTCCAGATGCTTCGCAGTACACCCGAAGGTATGGTCGAGTGAAAAATTGGCTAAATATATAACCAAACCCCGAAGGAATTAGGGAGTAAGAAATGCTCCGCCTTTCTCACTAACCTAAACAGGGCGGCTTTCTCTGGTAACTGTGAGTATAGAAACTGAGGCAGGCAAAGGGGGTGAATAGATCCAGGCCGTGGCATAAACGGCCGAACCAGGCTGTGGCATAGAGATCCAAGCTGAGAAAAAATGATCCTGTGGCAACCCGGGCAATACAAACTAACACTCGCGCCAACCCAAACAAAGAAAGACAAGCGGGACAGCCATTTTACCCTGGTCGGTGCGCAGTTAGTGGGCAAGAGATTTTCTTCCTAAGCCCCGGGAGTGGGTGCCCGTGTTACCCCACAGAGAGGCAGAGTCAGAGGCCTTTCTGTGGGCCGAAAGCAGAATCTCTGGGCAGCCCCAGCGCCCTGGGAAAGCCACGCATGGGAGGGAGCGAGAACTAATTCCAACGGTGGAAATTTTCTGTGCTGGTGGGGGTTTCACTCAGAGGGAAACGCGGCCGGTCTCATATCCTGGTCTGCGCACGAGATAGTGAGTGAGAGATTCTTCCGAGTACCTCGGCAGTGCGCGCCCATGTTATCGCACAGAGGGGCAGAGTCAGGGGCCTTTGTGTGGGCCAAAGCGGAATATCGGGCCGCCCCAGCGCCTTGCAAAAGCCGCGCACAGGGACGGAGCGAGAGCCAATTCCAACGCTGCAACTTTTCCATACGGTTGGGGGTTTCACTCAGAGCGTGAGACTGCTGGCCGGATATCCTGGTCTGCACATGCAGATACTGAGCGAGAGTTTCCTCCAAGCACCCCGGAAGTGGGCGCCCACCTGTGTTACCGGACAGAGTGGCAGAGCCAGAGGTCTTTGAGTGAGCGGAAAGCCTGCCTGATTATGCTAGCACCTCTGACTGACTGAGCCTTACCCAGAGCCCTGTGCTGAGTGGAAATAGAGTGGGGAGTTGCCAGCTCTTTGAGCCTCTTACTATCCAGGCAGAGGCAGCAGCAACCCAATAGCTGGATTATCAGGCTACTAATTGAGGAAGGAAAGACTAGGAGAAAGGTTCCAGGAACACGGACTCTCTCACTGTTGGAGCCTATAAATGCTAATGAGCCATGACTGCCAACGAGACTGAAGCACAATACATGACATTGCCATAAAGACTTATCAACTACAAACCTCTACCTGAGTGTGCCAAAGGGGCAGAACCCGGGGTACAGAGTCACCGACCAGGAAGAGGGAGAGAAAAGAAAAAGCAAGAAGATAACCTCTCAAAATCAAGAATAATCTGCAGACTTTATAACCTATCCCATTTTATTATATTTGTTCATCTGTTTCTCTTATCTTCATTCTTGATACTTTTTTTCCTCCTCCAATTTGGCCGATTAACTCTCTGCCGGTATTACTCTTTCCTCTCCTTGAACTACACTACCCATAAGTGTTACATCTCCCATTATCTTTTCTCTCCTCTTCCTTTCTCTCTATGAGGGTTGCACTCCAAAACCCTTAACTCTCTCTCTCTCTCTCTCTCTCCTCTTTTTTCTTTTTTTTTCTTTTAGTGGTTTCCTCTTTTTTCTCTCTCTCTCTTTCTTTTCTCCCTCTATATTAGTTGTTTCCTTTCTCCTTTACATCTCCTCTCATTCAAACCTCAATTACAAACAAATTATCTAATCTGGGACTCAAACCTATGTTTGTGGCATTTTGGGGGGTTTTTACTTCACCTTTTTAACTCACTAGCAGTGCTCCCATCCCTGGCTCTCCATTTTATCTAGTTCTTGTTCCACTAAATACAATAGTAATTTTTTAATTTGTCCCCCCATTTTTCTGTTTTCCTCTTATTCCTCTCATCATAACTCTTAGAAAACCAACACCTAAAAGCAAATCATTTTATTTTTGACCCAAATTTTTTCCTTATTTGCTTTTTGTGGGTCCATACTCCCTTTTTTTTTCTTTTTTTTGCCCCTTTATTACTTTTCCTCAATTCAGGCCCTTCATCACAGGCATTGTTTATTATAATTCACAGTTCACCACAAGATTTTCTCAAGAAAGAGGGGAGAGGAGAGGAGAGGAAAAAAGGAGGGGGGGAATAATTTTCTTTTTTTAAAAATTTTATTTTATTTTATTTTTCTTTATTTCATTATTAATTTAAAAAAACAACTCTTTTCAATTTTTTATTTTTTATTTTTTAATGTTTTATTCTTTATTAAATCTCATTAATACTATCAACAAAACCACCCTCAGATGCCATTAAAAAAGAGAAAATCGAATATCATGGATCAAAAGGAAGAGAGGTAACACAGCTAGATGAGGAAAAATCTATGGAGAAAAAATTTAATATATTGGAAACCTTGGAGCTAAATGACAGAGAATTCAAGATAGAAATCCTAAAAATCCTCCGAGATATACAAGAAAACACAGAAAGGCAATTTAGGGAGCTCAGAAAACAACTCAATGAACACAAAGAATATATGTCCAAGGAAATTGAAACTATAAAAACAAATCAAACAGAGATGAAAAACTCAATTCACGAGCTGAAAAACGAAGTAACAAGCTTAGCTAATAGAACAGGTCAGAGAGAAGAGAGGATTAGTGAAATAGGAGACAAGCAACTTGAGGCACAACAGAGAGAAGAAGAAAGAGACTCAAAAATTAAAAAAAAATGAGATAGCCCTACAAGAATTATCTGACTCCATCAAAAAGAATAACATAAGAATAATAGGTATATCAGAGGGAGAAGAGAGAGAAAATGGAATGGAGAACATACTCAAACAAATAATAGATGAGAACTTCCCAAGCCTGTGCAAAGAACTAAAGCCTCAAGTTCAAGAAGCAAACAGAACACCGAGTTTTCTTAACCCCAACAAACCTACTTCAAGGCATATCATAATGAAATTGACAAAAACCAACAGCAAAGAAAAAATTCTAAAGGCAGCCAGGGAAAAGAAGAATACAACATATAAAGGAAGGCCCATTAGATTATCATCAGATTTCTCAACAGAAACTCTACAACCTAGAAGAGAGTGGACCCCAATATTTAAAGTCCTGAAAGAGAGGAACTTTCAGCCATGAATACTATACCCATCAAAGCTATCCTTCAAATATGAAGGAGAAATTTTTTTACTTATTTTTATTTTTTTTACTTATTTTTATTTTATTTATTCATTTTAGAGAGGAGAGAGAGGGGGAGAGAGAGAGAGGCAGAGAGAGAGGAGAGAGAGACAGGGGGAGGAGCTAGAAGCATCAACTCCCATATGTGCCTTGACCAGGCAAGCCTAGGGTTTTGAATTGGTGACCTCAGCATTTCCAGGTTGATGCTTTATCCACTGCGCCACCACAGGTCAGCAAATATGAAGGAGAAATAAAAACATTCAGAGATACAGAAAAGATGAGTGAATTTATCATCAGAAAATCCCCACTCCAGGAATTACTAAAGGGGGTTCTCCAATCAGATACAAAGAACAAAAGAAAAAAAACAGAGCCACAAGTAAAAGCTCCAAGAAGAACACAATAAAACCAAATTTAAACTGTGACAACAATAAAAAGAAAGAGGGGGAGAAGATGGAGATTAACAGTAGCAAGGGACGATGGAGTGCAAAAGTACTCACAAAATAGTTCGCTACAATGAACAGGGTAGGGAACCTTTTCATTACTCAAAGGTAACCACCATTGAAAAAACCACCACAGAAGCACATGAGATAAAAAAGATAGCAACAGAAGAAAGATGTATGGAAGACAACCAAATAAAAACAAAAGGTAGAAAAACGAAATAGAAGGATCAAACAAGACACAAAACTAACAGAAAGCAAGATATAAAATGGCAATAGGGAACTCACAAGTATCAATAATTACACTAAATGTAAACAGATTAAATTCACAAATAAAAAGGCACAAAGTAGCAGAATGGATTTAAAAAGAATATCCAACTGTATGCTGCCTACAGGAAACTCATCTAAGTAACAAGGATAAAAACAAATTCAAAGTGAAAGGCTGGAAAACAATACTCCAAGCAAATAACATAAAAAAAAAGCAGGTGTAGCAATACTCATATCGGATAATGCTGACTACAAGACAGGAAAAGTACTCAGTGACAAAAATGGCCATTTCATAATGGCTAAGGGGACACTGAATCAAGAAGACATAACAATTCTTAATATATATGCACCAAACCAAGGAGCACCAAAATATATAAGACAGCTACTTATTGATCTTAAAACAAAAACTGACAAAAATACAATCATACTTGGAGAACTCAATACACCGCTGACGGCTCTAGATCTGTCATCCAAACAGAGAATCAACAAAGACATAGTGGCCTTAAACAAAACACTAGAGCACCTGGATATGATAGACATCTACAGGACATTTCATCCCAAAGTGATTGAGTATACATTTTTCTCCAGTGTACATGGATCATTCTAAAGAATTGACCATATGTTGGGCCACAAAAACAACATCTGCAAATTCAGAAAAATTGAAGTTGTACCAAGCATATTTTCTGATCATAAATCCTTGAATCTAGAATGCAACTGCAAAAAAGAGGAAAAAAATCCCACAAAAATGTGGAAACTAAACAACATACTTTTAAAAAATGAATGGGTCAAAGAAGAAATAAGTGCAGAGATCAGAAGATATATACAGACAAATGAAAATGACAATACGACATACCAGAATCTATAGGATGCAGCAAAAGCAATGATAAGAGGGAATTTCATATCACTTCAGGCATATATGAACAAACAAGAGAGAGCCCAAGTGAACCACTTAACTTCCCACCTTAAGGAACGAGAAAAAGAAGAACAAAGACAACCCAAAACCAGCCAAAGAAAGGAGATAATAAAAATCAGAGCAGAAATAAATGAATTAGAAAACAGAAAAACTATAGAAAAAATTAATAGAACAAGGAGCCGGTTCTTTGAAAAGATCAACAAAATTGACAAACCCTTGGCAAGACATACCAAGGAAAAAAGAGAAAGAACTCATATAAACAAAATCCAAAATGAAAGAGGAGAAATCACCACGGACACCATAGATATACAAAGAATTATTGTAGAATACTATGAAAAATTATATGCCACCAAATACAACAATCTAGAAGAAATGGATAAATTTCTAGAACAGTAAAACCTTCCTAGACTGAGTCAAGAAGAAGCAGAAAGCCTAAACAGACCTATCAGTAGAGAAGAAATAGAAAAAACCATTAAAAACCTTCCCAAAAATAAAAGTCCAGACCCTGACGGCTATACCAGCGAATTTTATCAAACATTCAAAGAAGACTTGGTTCCTATTCTACTCAAAGTCTTCCAAAAAATTGAAGAAGAAGCAATACTTCCAAACACATTTTATGAAGTCAACATAACCCTCATACCAAAACGAGGCAAGGATGGCACAAAAAACAAAACTACAGACCAATATCTCTAATGAATACAGATGCTAAAATACTAAACAAAATACTAGCAAATCGAATATAACAACATATTAAAAAAAATAATACATCATGATCAAGTGGGATTCATCCCAGAATCTCAAGGATGGTTCAACATACGTAAAACGGTTAACGTAATACATCATATCAACAAAACAAAGAACAAAACCACATGATCTTATCAATAGATGCAGAAAAGGCTTTTGATAAAATACAACACAATTTTATGTTTAAGACTCTCAACAAAATGGGTATAGAAGGAAAATATCTCAACATGATAAAGGCCATATATGATAAACCATCAGCTAACATCATATTAAATGGCACAAAACTGAAGGCTTTTTCCCTTAAATCAGGAACAAGACAGGGTTGTCCACTCTCTCCACTCTTATTTAATGTGGTACTAGAGGTTCTAGCCAGAGCAATCAGACAAGACAGAGAAATAAAAGGCATCCATATCGGAAAAGAAGAAGTAAAGGTATCACTTTTTGCAGATGATATGATCCTATACATCGAAAACCCCAAAGAATCCACAAAAAGACTACTAGAAACAATAAGTCAATACAGTAAGGTCGCAGGATACAAAATTAACATACAGAAGTCAATAGCCTTTCTATATGCCAACAATGAAACAATTGAGAACGAACTCAAAAGAATAATCCCCTTCAGGATTGCAACAAAAAAAATAAAATACTTAGGAATAAACATAACAAAGAATGTAAAGGATTTATATAATGAAAACTATAAACCATTGTTAAGGGAAATCGAAAAAGATATAATGAGATGGAAGAATATTCCTTGTTCTTGGCTAGGAAGAATAAATATAATCAAGATGGCCATATTACCCAAAGCAATATACAAATTTAATGCAATTCCCATCAAACTTCCCATGACATTTTTTAAAGAAATAGAGCAAAAAATCATCAGATTTATATGGAACTATAAAAA
This sequence comes from Saccopteryx bilineata, assembly GCF_036850765.1. NCBI lineage: Eukaryota > Metazoa > Chordata > Mammalia > Chiroptera > Emballonuridae > Saccopteryx > Saccopteryx bilineata. The sequence goes on along the minus strand of NC_089495.1, from coordinate 86,785,976 downwards.
ATCTTGAATAGCCAAAGCAATCCTAAAGAAAAAGAATGAAGCTGAGGGCATTACAATACCTGACTTCAAACTCTATTATAGGGCCACGACAATCAAAACAGCATGGTATTGGCAGAAAAATAGACACTCAGACCAATGGAACAGAATAGAAAGTCCAGAAATAAAACCACATATATATAGTCAAATAATTTTTGATAAAGGGGCCAACAACACACAATGGAGAAAAGAAAGCCTCTTCAATAAATGGTGCTGGGAAAACTGGAAAGCCACATGCAAAAGAATGAAACTAGACTACAGTCTCTTCCCCTGTACAAAAATTAACTCAAAATGGATCAAAGATCTAAAACATAAGACCTGAAACAATTAAGTACATAGAAGAAGACATAGGTACTAAACTCATGGACCTGGGTTTTAAAGAGCATTTTATGAATTTGACTCCACAGGCAAGAGAAGTGAAGGCAAAAATTAATGAATGGGACTACATCAGACTAAGAAGTTTTTGCTCAGCAAGAGAAACTGATAATAAAATAAACAGAAAGCCTACTAAATGGGAAATGATATTTTCAAACAACAGCTCAGATAAGGGCCTAATATCCAAAATATACAAAGAACTCATAAAACTCAACAACAAACAAACAACCAATCCAATAAAAAAATGGGAAGAGGATATGAATAGACACTTCTCCCAGGAAGAAATCCAAATGGCCAACAGATATATGAAAAGATGCTCATCTTCTTTAGCTATTAGAGAAATGCAAATCAAAACGGCAATGAGATACCACCTCACACCTGTTCGATTAGCCATTATTAGCAAGACAGGTAATAGCAAATGTTGGAGAGGCTGTGGAGAAAAAGGAACCCTCATCCACTGTTGGTGGGAATGTAAAGTAGTACAACCATTATGGAAGAAAGTATGGTGGTTCCTCAAAAAACTGAAAATGGAACTACCTTATGACCCAGCAATCCCTCTACTGGGTATATACCCCCAAAACTCAGAAACATTGATACATAAAGACACATGCAGCCCCATGTTTATTGCAGCATTGTTCACAGTGGCCAGGACATGGAAACAACCAAAAAGCCCATCAATAGATGACTGGATAAAGAAGATGTGGCACATATACACTGTGGAATACTACTCAGCCATAAGAAATGATGACATCGGAACATTTACAGCAAAATGGTGGTATCTTGATAACATGATACGAAGCAAAATAAGTAAATCAGAAAAAAACAGGAACTGCATTATTCCATACGTAGGTGGGACATAAAAGTGAAACTAAGAGACATTGATAAGAGTGTGGTGGTTACGGGGGGGAGGGGGGAATGAGAGAGGGAAAGGGGGAGGGGGAGGGGCACAAAGAAAACAAGATAGAAGGTGACAGAGGACAATCTGACTTTGGGTGATGGGTATGCAACATAATTGAACGACAAGATAACCTGGACTTGTTATCTTTGAATATATGTATCCTGATTTATTGATGTCATCGCATTAAAAAAATAAAATTATTAAATAAAAAAAATAAATAAAAGGTGGGATGATCAGATTTCATTGTTTAGATAGGAAATTTAGCTAGTTTGAGCTGGTACCTGTGCCTTGCATGTTTCATGTTTGACATTGAAACAAGGCTTGTAGAAGAAAAAGACTGAAATTGAAATCAGAATACTTTAACATTTTCTTCTAACTCCATTTGCCAACCAAAAACAAAACCTCCATTTTTATTCTTCTCTCAATTTTCAATTATACTTTTGGATGACTGGATCAAGTGAAGTTTCATACCTTGTCCATGCCTTTGCAGAGAAAACCAGTAAAAGCATTTCTCCTCTATGGGATGTGCAGTAACCTGCAGAATCAGTTTGAATCATTTGAGTGAGGACAACAATGTAGCCAAGTGTAGATAAGCTGTGGGTTTAGAGATTTATGGACCAGATAAGTTGTCATTCAAACTATAATTCTCTAGAAGTAAGTTGGTAATTAAGTCAATAGAAGAAAGTTTCTGTGAGCTGGAGTTTTTATAGGAACCCATAGAATTCGTGGTTGGAATAATAAGAAAAAAAAGTTACACAGAAGTATCCTGGCAATATTAAGAGGAAAAAAATCTTACAACTTGCATCTGGGAAACACATGATAAATGAAAAGAAATAGAAAAAAGAAGAATAAAAGAAAAGAACAGAAATACTGAATACCTGAGATTATATGTATTTTTAAGGAATTAAAATAAAAATGTCTGTGTGTACAGGACATGCCAATGGCTCTTCAGAAATAGCCTGCTTTTTGGGAACTAAACTGAATGTATGAAAAATATAGTGTGGCTCTCTAGAATAATAGGAACAATGACATTTCAACTGATGGCTTGCCTTATATTACCAGTAAAATCTCACTTGGTCTTTCTTGATTCTGGCTAACATTTTAGATTTCCCTCCTCTCTTTGTCATCAGTATACAGATAGCAAATCCAATCTATTTTGTGCATAAATATAAAAAGCAAGTTGAATAGTTCTGTGTATAAACCTATTGTTATCTTTATTTCTCAAGCAATTTAATTCAGTATCAGAAGATGTTGGTTATAGATCTTATTATTAACACCACAGGTTTTTCTTTATATTTTGTTTTTCTCACTTTGCAATCAAAAAGTGCAATTAAAAGCCTGAATTTTACAGTATATTAGATTTTCTGATCTTAAATACAAGTAACTGTGTGTACATACCTTTTATTTTTCTTGGTAGCATATTTACTCAATTTTACTTGAAAGTCATAGTTGAAATACAGAATGATCTTTTCAGGGTTGATATAACTCATTTCTAATTGTAACCTTCTGCTATTTACAAAATCACATAATTCAGTAAAAAGCCAAGGACTGACAGTTTTTAAACCAAAGGTACTCTAAAATATTTTAGCTCATCCATGAACATGTTTCTCACCACTTATTCCACAATCTGCTGAGTGTTATTTTTCATACTTTCATATTTTGACAGTTTTTGTATATAGCCTATGAAACTCAGCAAGGTTAAGATGAAAAAATATGTATTATCACATTAGCTAACAATTTTTTTGAGGCAGAAAAAAAATCTATTATCATGTTAGCTAACAATTTTTTCAAGCAAAATTGTGTTTAAATGTCAACTGGTACTAAGACATGCACATTATGCGTAAGTAAGACTCAAGAAACAGAGAAAACAATAATTCAAAAATAAAATCTTTGATAAATGGACAATAAAATGAATCAACTAGATATAAAAGAACATACTACACAGTCATCCAAATGCTTTGTATGATTTTGTAATGTCTTATTAATTATAACATTCATTTTATATTTAATAACTTAATGTAACACTTATGACGACATCGATATATCTAGATAAATCTAGTGTAAACTAGAAAAGAAGCAATAGAAGTATTAGGAGAAAGAAAACAATTTTGAAGTAGCAATTTATTTTCTAGATGAAAAATATAAACTGTAACCTTACATTTGACATGAGTATATATCAAAATCTTTCTTCAAATGTAGACTGAAGCCTGAGTTGTTACTTGCAGGCCTGATTATAGCACAAGGAAAAACCAATAAAATTGTAACACTTTATTTGTTATAGGACCTTTTCTCTAATAAATATTGATTTTGAAATATTGGGAAAGATTATAGCTGGTAGGTAAGAAACTATTGCCCCAAATATAATGCAAGTATTTTTATCTAAGTAAACTTAGTAGCTATAATTCACTGAAATGATTTTATATGATTAATGAAATTAAAATAGCATTGATTATTAAAGAGAGTTTAAAATGTGGTGAGAAATATTTTTATATGTGCTTAAGGAGAATGAATTCTGGTATGCAGTTTATTAAAATCAAGTTAATTTATATCAGAGAGCACCGTAAATGTCTTGGTTTATTTGCAAACACTAAACCTCTGCTATTCAGAATATTATTGTAATTTGTCAGGGCCATTTTCCTAATATTAGATGCTTTACAGACAGAATAGACTCAAAAATTTCAAAAGTGCATTTAATCCAAAAGAACCTTCATTGTCAGTGTTATAATAAAATGATTTCAGTACCGTATATTTTTAAAGAGAAATATTCTATTAAGAAATGCAGCTATTCTTTTTATAATCTCAAATGATCTCTATTGAATTACTGTATTACATGTAGTTCACAAGGTTGATGTGAAAAATATTTTTATATTGCTATGTTCTTGCCAAGAAAAAAGTAAAACAAAGAGATTTGTTTAAATGTAAATAAGTAATGAAGCATTAATTGTTTTGCACTTATGTCTCACAAAACAATAAATTATATTACTGAAACACTATTTTATAATTACCGGTTTTTTACTTAACACCTTTTTTTTAGATTGAGTTAGAGACATCATCCATAGACAATGTAGATTTGGACATGCTGCTATACTATTTCAGCCTCTTTTTTTTTCCTGTTTTATCCATGACTAAGTTGATTGAATAGTAAATCAAAATTTCAAATCATGTATGTTTTCCAACATTATTGTTTTAGGGGCAGAAACACAACCTCAACACGGAACAGACTAGTCCAATGAAGAGAAGAGACGAACATATGTAACAATTATAAAGCATTCTAATGTTTAATGTTATTACACTAATTTTAGGGAAACAACAGTTCAAATGAGAAATTATTTGTCTTGGAATTAAAGAAAATATTTGATTATAAAGAGAACTATGCTTGTTCTCTTGATATGTAGTGATAACAAAGGCATTTTTCCCCATTTATGGCAATTACCTTAGCAAAGATATCATGGCTAAGAGAAGTATTAGGTATGAAGTAAATGTATTTATTCATTTATTTATTTATTAGAAATGTTTACTAAGGATCAGGAACTACTGGAAATAAAAGATGACTATGATCTGACATTTGTTCTTAACGAGAATATTAGATCTTTCATGTGTCAAACATTTACTTAATACTGATTAATTACATATTCCTCTTTATTCAAGTTTTAACTCAGTTCCAGGGTCATATCCTTTGGGAAGCCTTCTCATACTTCACTGGGATGAGTTTGTGGTGTCTGAGAGTGATCAAAGAGTAATGTTCTCTGAACATCTTTAGAATAATAATCTCTGTGTACTATAATTTTACTTAGATCTGTATTGATTGTGTAAATATTTACTAGAGGTACCTTTAGTTTCCAGATTACTAGTCCACCATTTTAGCCCACTGTCAGTACCTCTCTAATAGGCTATAAATCATGCTGGGATCATATGATACTGCAGATTCTAACTCAGTAGTCTTGGGATACGGACTGCAATGCTGCATTTCTATTTTGACGTTTTGGTTTGTATTTTTATTCAGTGAGAGGAGGGGAGGCTGAGAGACAGACTCCTGCATGCCTCATCTCTGACCAAGATCTACCTGGAAAACCCACTAGGGGGCGATTTTCTACCTGTCTGGTGATTGTTCCATTGCTCAACAATTGAGCTCTCTTTAGCACTTGAGGCAGAGGCCATGGAGCCATCCTCAGTTCCCCTGGGCCATAGCTGAAGGAGGAGAAGAGAGAGAGAGTGACAGAGAAGCAAGAAGGGGAAGGGTAAAGAAGCAGACAGATGCTTCTCCTGTATGTCCTGACTGGAAATCAAACCCCAGACCTCTACATGTCAGGCCAATGCTCTACCACTGAGAGGCTCTATTTTGATGTTTACATTGCTGATTTGTGGGCCACAATTAACAAGGAAGTAGATGTTATTAAATTACTAACCATTTAATGATTTACAAAGATGAAGATATAGAATATTAATATATATATATTTAGTGGATAAATGGAAAAATAATTTAAAAATACAGGAGCTTGGTAAAGCCAAAGACCAATAAAAATGGAGAATTAAAGATGCAAAAGTAAGTATTGAATGAGGTTCAATAAAAATGTAGCTTATTCTATATCTTATAATTTGTGTAAATGTTCTAAGAATAAAATGTATTGGATGACACAATAGCAGAGTAAATGTAATCTTTTAACATACATTCATGGAGCAATTATTTATAGTGCATCTACTAAGTGTCAAGGTATTTTCTAAACATGTGCTGCACAAATACAGTGAGATCCCTGTTCTCTTGGAGAAGAAGTGGATAAAAACAAGTAATGTAATATCAGGTAGTAGTAATAAATGCTACTAAAAATTTTATCATAAAAAACAAAAGAAAGAAAAGGAATAGTTATTTATATTTTAACAACTTTTTTTGAGAGAGAATTCATAAACCATATATATTATACCCATTTAAACCATTATATTCAATGGTTTTTAGTATATTCACAAAATTGTGCATCTATCATATCACCACAATCAATTTTAGAACATTACCCCAAAAAGAAACTTCATACCCCTTAGTTTTTATCCTTTATCCCCCCCTGTCCATAGGCAACCACTAATCTACTTTTTGTGAGAATAGACTTTTCTTTATAGGAAATAGTAAGCAGAAACCATCATCAAATAAATAATGTACATGGGTTGTCTACTGGATAAAGAACACCCGGAAAGACCTTGAACTAGAACCAAGTTTGATGCATTCTAATAACATCTGAAAAATCTGAAAAATCAGTGACTAGAATAGTGTGGGAAGTGGACGGCCTAAGTCTGAAGACTTGCAGGAAATTTGTGGGACACAATGAGTAGTTTGTCATTGTTATAGAAATAATGAGAATCCTTTGAATAAATTTGAATGAAAAAATAGCATGAGTTGTTTTGTGTTGGAGAAAGATAACTGTTTACTTATCAAAGTACAGAGTCTGGGAAAAGCACAGTGAATGAAGGGAGATACTATGAGGAGTCTGATTTAGGTATCAGTAAACATCAGCCAACCAACCAAATCAAGCCTTTAACCTGTTTTACAAAAGCTAATGAACTTAGAATTGTTTTTATATTTTTAAACAGCTGTTATGTAAGTTGTTACATCCACCGAGTGCAAGAACAAATGTCGGAGACTTTCAGGAGTGTAGATGGTACTTTATTGGCCAGTTTAACCTGCACAGGGGTGAACTCCCAAGATGTCCGGAGACACCGTACTCACAAGGAGCTTAAGGAGCTGCAAATGGGAGTCACGCCTGGTGCTTACAGCTAGGTCCTTATATATCCTAAGTTAGCAAGCATTATACAGAAGCAGATGTGGAGTTAGCTATTCACTAGGGAGGTCGCACGCAGCATAGCAACAGGGGCTGGCATAGCAACAGGGGCCGGCATAGCAACAGGGGCCGGGTTTAGGTTAGTGGAGAATTTCAAACATAAACTTCTGATAAGGGTCTCTGACCTTTTTGTTCTCAGTCTCACAGAGGCCCTATCAGCACTCTCTGTTCCTGCGCCTTCAATAGTTACATTCTGGCAGCCACAGCACTTCAGCACTCCCTGTTCCTGCTCCTTCAATAGTTACACTCTGGCAGCCACAGCACAGCTCCCTGAATCTAACATAAGTTAAATTCAGTTGATCTTTATTATTCATTGATTCCATATTTGCAAATTTTATTACTTACTAAAATGTATTTGTACCACAAAATTGATAATCAAGGCACTTTAACAGTTATTAGCTGACCTGCACTTGAACAGAGCAGCCAAAGGTATAAGTCACTTATGAGCATACCCCCAGCTGAGATTAAACAAGGCTACACTCTAGCTTCTTGTTTCAATTAGTGTCTTTTTCTGAGTCTGTTCAGTACCAAATTTTTAACATATTTCTGTGCATCTTGTGGGCAATTTCACTGTTTAAAATGACCCCTCAAGTAGTGCTAATGTAATGTTTAGTGTTCCAAGGTACAAGAAAACTGTGATGTACTTTAAAAAAACACACATGTTTTAGGTAAGATCTGTTCAGGCAAGAATTATAGTGCTATTGACTGTAAGTTCGGTGTTAATGAATCAATAATATACAATAAATATGGTATCTTTTGACAGAAACATATATAAAGGAAGTTTAAGTATTACATGGTTGATAAAAATGTGATCAGAGGCTCACAAACACCTAAACTTGTATTTCCCCAAGGAATAGTGAGTCATTATTTGCGAATTCAGTGTTTGTGGAGACTATATAGAACTAAATTACTATGGATCATGAGAACTGTCTATTACTACATTGTACTCTTCATTTTCCTCCTGACTGTTGCATCCACCGGGTACGAGAACAAACGTCAGAGACTTTCAGGAGTTTAGATGTTACTTTATTGGCCAGTTTAACCTGCACAGGGGCGAACTCCCAAGATGTCTGGAGACACCGTACTCACAAGGAGCTGCAAATGGGAGTCACGCCTGGTGCTTACAGCTAGGTCCTTATATATCCTAAGTGAGCAAGCATTATACAGAAGCAGATGTGGCAGTTAGCTATTTGCTAGGGAGGTCGCACGCAGCATAGCAACAGGGGCCGGCAAAGCAACAGGGGCCGGCCTTAGCTTAGTGATGAATTTCAAACATAAACTTCTGATAAAGGTCTCTGACCTTCCTTGTTCTCAGCCTCACAGGGGCCCTATCAGCACTCCCTGTTCCTGCCAGAACTCCCTGTTCCTGCTCTTTCAATAGTTACGCTTTGGCAGCTACAGCACACTTCCCTGAATCTAACATTCCCCCATCTCTTTTGGGCATAAATCAAACCCTTGATTCTTCATCAGTGGGGAGACTGGTGTAAGGTTGGGACAGAACTATTAACTTTACTATGTCTACCCTCTCTATTACGAATGCAAGGAGCTTATTAAGGATTATTGGTCCAAAGGTAAGAGCCAATAATAATAATAGGAGGGGTCCAGCAATTGCGAATATGAGGGTAGTTGAACAAGGAGAAGTCTTGAACATAGAGGCATACCAGCTAGGGCTGTCTTCTTCTAGGTTCTTATTCTTTAATCTGTTTGCAAGTATCTTGATGTTCTCTCTAATTACTCTAGAGTGGTTAGCATAAAACAACATTCTTCTCTTAAGGCAGCACACAGTCCTCCTTGCTCAAGGAGGAGGAGGTCTAACCCTCTCCTATTCTGAAGGGCTACTTCGGCTAGGGAGTTTATTTTCTTCTCGAGGTATATTACCTGGTTTAGGTAGACTCCATTGAAATTCACTGACTAGGGTCTCACAACCCTACTTTTTAGAAAAATAATCTGAGTGAGACCCGCATATGCGATGCCGTCTGGAAGGGGGTTCGGGGCAAGCATAGTATGGAGTATACCATAAAGCCCTATTTTTTACATTGGGGTCACACCTATTACCTAAGGTGTATGAGCTAGGCAAATCATCAGCGAGAGGGCTCCTGGCTGAATCAGAATGTCTCCAAGCTGCTGGTGAATCACAGAACTTGTCTTCAAAGAACTTTGATAAGTCAGCTTGCAGAGTTATGGGGTTGTTATTATCCCAGGTGTCATTCTGTGCTATAACTGTGCTATCTGCTGTCCTGATTAAAACCTATTCCTGAAACTCTAGTCCCTTTCTGGGTAAAAAATAAAAATTCATCAGTCCTAAGTGGAGGAGAAGGTGAGCTTTAGAGGCTCTCCAGGCGTCTGCTTGACTTGCCATCTCCGAGATCCTTCGTTGCGTGGTTGGGCCGGCTTCACGTGGGAGAGGTGGATCCAGTAGGGCTTTTCAGCTACCTTAATAGCTGTAGGTATACTCAGGATCACCTGGAACGGTCTATTCTACTGCGGCTCAAGGTTGCCCCATCTGTGGTTGAGAATCCATACACACTGTTCAGGCCCCGGTGGCTCCGGTAGTCAGGAACTGTGTTCCGCATTCGATTGGGCTGATCTATGAAGGGCCTGCACCTCGCTTCTGATGTGCTGCAGGGCCTGCAAGGACTTGAGGAAATTATGATTAGAAATTTCTAGTTCCCCTCTGGTCAATCAAGGTACAAGGGGCACAGGTTGCCCAAATAAGATTTCATAAGGGGTCTATTTATTGAGATAGGGGGTACATCTGGTTCTAAAAAGGGCAAAAGGGAGTAGCTCAACCTAGTTTTTGCCAGTCTCCCCTCTTAGCTTAATTATAGTTTCCTTCAGAGTCCTGTTCATTCTTTCTACATGTCCTGAACTTTGGGGCCTAAAAATGCAATGCAATTCTAATTCATACCTAACTTAGTGGCTAATTCTTGAGATATCCTGGATATGAATGCAGGTCCATTGTCTGATCCTAGGACTAGGGGAATGCCATATCTAGGTATGATTTCCCTTAATAAGACTTTGCAGACTGTGGAAGCAGCCTCTCCTTGTGTGGGGAATGCTTCCACCTATCCTGAGAAGGTGTCTACTAATACTAATAGATACTTATAGCCTGACTTCCCAGGGGTCATCTCTGTGAAATCTACTTCCTACAGTTCTCCCAGAGTTTTCCCCTGATACCTCACAAAGGGGGATAGCTTCTTATTCTGCTCATTTACTCTGGCATAGATGCTGTACCTCGAGACAATGGAGTGGATAATATCCTTGATGTTGGGCCCTACATAATACTTCCTGATAAGTTGTTCTAGCTTGTTTTGTCCTAGATGGGTACTAGTATGACTATCTCCTACTATTTCTCTTACTATTCCCTGGGGTAAATAGAGCCAGGAGTCAGGAAGCTCTATCTATTTCTGCTGATTTTTCTTCCCTTTCAACTGCATCCCTTCCTGCTCTTCTTCTGGGCAATATCTAGGATCCAGAGGTAGCGTTGGCTTAGGCAGCAATGACAGAAGGCTTTCTTGTGGCCCAGTGGCTGCCTCTCTTGCAGCTGAGTCTGCTAGGTTGTTACCCTTTACAATAGGAGAGTCTCCTCTCTGGTGTCCTTTGCAGTGAATGATGGCAACTTTGGTAGGTAGCCAAATGGCATTTAGGAGGGCAAGAATTTCATTGCGATTTTTAATGTCTTTCCCCCCCTGCTGTCAATAAGCCTCTCTCCTTGTATATGGCTCTGTGGACATGGGCAGTGGCGAATGCATACCAGCTGTCCGTATAGATGTTGGCAACTTTTCCCTCTGCTATCTGTAAGGCTCAGGTTAGTCCTATTAGCTCTACCCTTTGTGCAGATGTTCCTGAGGGCAGTGCTTTCTGCCACAGGACCTTATTTTTCATGATCACTGCTGCCCCTGCATGTTGCTGTCCATCCTTAATAAAACTGCTCCTGTCTGTAAAGAGGGTCAGGTCTGACTTCCTGTATTCTTGATCCCTTTAGTCCGGGCGGGAGTCAGTCACTGTGTCAAGGATTTGTTTGCAACTGTGTACCAAAATGGAGTCCAGTACTGGCAACAGGGTCACTGGATTCAGGGCCGCAGTTTTGAGGAACTGAACTGATGGAGGGTTCAGCAGCTGAGCCTGATACTGTGTTAGCCACGCATTAGGTAGCCACCTGTCAGGAGGTGCTCGCAGCACTTGCTCTATGAAGTGTTCCCCAATGACTTTGATGTCCTGCCCTAAAGTCAATTTACTAGCCTCCTTGACTAGTACGGAGGTGGCAGCAAGTGCCTTCAAACATGTTGGCCATCCCGAGGCTATAGGATCAAGTTTCTTGGACAGATAGGTGACAGGCCTGTTCCACGGCCCAAGTTCCTGGCTCAGTACCCCTAAAGCTACCCCTCCCTTTTCTACTATAAATAGTTGAAAGGGTTTGGCCAGATCTGGCAGGGCCAAAGCTGGGGCAGCCACCAGGGCCTCTTCAAGTGCTTGGAATGCTTGCTTCTCCTTATCTGTCCATGTGAACTGCTCTTCCTTACCCCTGGTTAGTTCATGCAGGGGTTTAGCTAGTTCTGCAAAGCCTAATATCCACAGTCAGCAGTATCCTACTGAACCCAGGAATTCTCATAACTGTCTCTTGTTAGTAGGTTCGGGGATCTGCAAGACCATCTGAATTCGCTAGCTGGACAATGTCCTTTGCCCTCCCTGTAAGTTATACCCCAAATAACTTACAATTTGCGTCACAATCTGGGCTTTCTTGGCAGAGACTCGATAGCCCATTCGCCCGAGATCTTGTAACAGGTCCGAGGTAGCTTCCTCACACTCTCCTTCATCCTTGGCAGCTATGAGGATGTCATCCACATACTGGAGCAGTACGATCGATGGATGGGAGGAACAGAAAGCCTGCAGATCTTTTCTGAGGGCTTCATTAAAAATGGTGGGGGAATTCTTAAACCCTTTTGGTAGTCTGGTCCAAGTGAACTTCCCTACCAGTCTATTATCTGGGTCATTCTATTCAAAGGTAAAGATCTCTTGGCTCTGAGGCACCAGGGGAATACAAAAGAAGGCATCCTTCAAATCCAGGACAGAATAATAGGTATGGGTTGCGGGCGATGAGCTCAGTAAGGCGATGAGCTCAGTGGGATGAATAGTCTCTACCTGTGCATTCACTTCCCACAAGTCCTGGACCGGACGATAGTCTTGGCTTCCTGGTTTCTGGACGGGAAGCAGCGGGGTGTTCCAGGCTAATTAGCACCTTCGAAGGATGCCTGCCTCTAGCAGGCATTGCAAGTGCTGGGCGATTTCCTGTCTAACTCGGGCTGGGACTGGGTACTGCCTGATCCTAACCGGTCTAGCAGTGCTAAGCAGTTGCACCAGGACAGGCGGTTGGTAAGCGGCCAAACATGGGGGGTTGGTTTCCGCCCAAACCTCAGGTACCCAGGCACACAGGGTATTTGGAACCCCTTCCTTGGCCTCCTTACCTTCTAGGATGGTGTCAAGTAAGTGTTCTTCAGACAGTGGGACAGTTACTTTCATGCTGACCTCTGCCTCTTTGTTCCCCATAGGGCTTTCCTCCCGTCAGAAGGTTATGGTGGCCTGAAATTTCTGCAATAAGTCCCTTTCAAGCAGTGGGTAAAGGCAGTCTGGAATGACTAGGAAAGAGTGGGTCATGATGCCTCGACCTAAGTCAGTAATTCTTGCGGTGGCCCATGGGTAGGCTTTTGCTTTGCCCATTGCCCCTATTATCTTAGTAGCTGCCTTCTGCATCTGGCCCTGTGGTTTCTTTAGGACTGAGTAGGTGGCTCCCATGTCGACTAGGAAGTCTATTGGCTTTCCTTCCACTGTTAAGATGACCATGGGCTCCTGGGAGCTGACGGGAATGGAGCCCTGGCTCCGTCAGTATAAGGTTTGGAGCAAGATCTCTGGGGCTTGTTTTGGCCTCTGGCTGTTGGCCCTCAACTTTGGGCACTCTCTCTTCTAGTGTCCTTTCTCCTTGTAATAGGCGCATTGATCCTTGTCTATTCGCTGTCCTTGACCCTTCCTCTGTCCCCCTTTTCCTTTGGGGGGAGGTTTCTGGAAAGCAATCAGAATTTTGACAACTTCCTTTGCCCTGCCAACCTCTGGATCATCCCTATTGACATACGCCTTCTGGGCTATCTCTAATAGCTTGCTTTTATTCTCTCCCTCGAACCCCTCAATCTCCTGAAGCTTTTTCCTAATATCTGAAGTGACCTGAGTCACAAAGGCTATTTTTACTAGTCTCCTGTTCTCTTCTGCCTCAGGATCTAGAGGGGTATATACTCTATAAGCCTCTATGAGTCTTTCTAGAAAGGCTGCTGGGGATTCCTTCCTTCCCTGGATGACTTCACTAGCCTTACTGAAGTTGGTTGGCTTCCTAGCTGCTGCCTTGAGCCTCCTCAACAGAGCCCGGTGGTACTGGAGTAGTGCGTCCCTTCCCCCAGTGGTATTAGGGTCCCAGGTAGGAGGCTGAGATGGGGGAACATCTTCTTTTTTTTTTTTTTTCATTTTTTTTCTGAAGCTGGAAACAGAGAGAGACAGTCAGACAGACTCCCGCATGCACCCGACCGGGATCCACCTGGCACGCCCACCATGGGGTGACGCTCTGCCCACCAGGGGGTGATGCTCTGCCCATCCTGGGCATCGCCATGTTGTGACCAGAGCCACTCTAGTGCCTGAGGCAGAGGCCACAGAGCCATCCCCAGCGCCCGGGCCATCTTTGCTCCAATGGAGCCTTGGCTGCGGGAGGGGAGGAGAGAGACAGAGAGGAAAGCGTGGCGGAGGGGTGGAGAAGCAAATGGGCGCTTCTCCTGTGTGCCCTGGCCGGGAATCGAACCCGGGTCCTCTGCACGCTAGGCCGACGCTCTACCGCTGAGCCAACCGGCCAGGGCCGGGGAACATCTTCTATTTCCCTTCTTCCCTCCCGAGTTTCCCTTTCTTTTCCTAATACCGCCTTTGCAGCTTCTCTCATTATTCTGTCCCTTTCTTCAGAAGTGAAGAGGGTTTGTAAAGTCTGCTGACAATTGTCCCATGTGGCCTGTTAGGTCCTAAAAATGGTCTCAAGGAGAGATATTAGACCCTGAGGTTTCTCGGAAAATGGGGGATTCTGATGTTTCCAATTGTATAAATCACTAGTGGAAAAAGGCACATAGATGAGGCAAGGAGTTGCCTTGTGCCAGCATCTGGTGCCGGTGGCGCCTCCTGGAGGAGGAGGCAAAATGGCTGCACCTCCCGGAGGAGGAGACAAAATGGCTGTATCTACCCACATATCCATATACAGGTATTGGTCTGGGTGGGGAGCCCAATAGACCGTGGCTCTGACAGCAAACAAAGTTGGAAAGTCAAAAGTGCCCTCTGTGGGCCATCCCACGTTAAATGTAGGCCATTCCAGCTGGCTTAAGTTCTGGAGGAAACTTGGACTCGGCTGCGGACCTCCGTACCCCTGAGCCCTCTTCTGGAAATCAGAAAAATTCTTCAACAGGCACTTGAGCAGGGATCCCAGCACAGACTCCTGTTGTCCCATCCTAGATGACTCAGGAATAATGAGAAAGGGTAGGATACAGGCAACACACACTATTAACACAAGGAACACACCTGTCTTTCTCACACTCAACTCAGTCATTCGAGCTCAGACAAAATGCAGCATGGCATGGCACAAAAAGGATTCCTAATGTGACTGGTCACTCCTAAAGTTAACAAATCCAAATATCCAAATTTCAGAGAGCGGCGTCCCACTTCTGAAATCCCTGGGTAGGTTACCGGCAGCATCCTACCTACTACCTCAGGATTGTGTGCTCCGGAGTCCAAAAGCCAAACCAAATGAGGATCCTCAGTGAATACTTACTCAGCTCGAGCTGTCCTTCCGGTCTCCGACCCAAAACTCTGCCAAGGGGGAATCTGGACGAGCCCCCAAAATGTTGCATCCACTGGGTATGAGAACAAATGTCAAAGACTTTCAGGAGTTTAGATGTTACTTTATTGGCCAGTTTAACCTGCACAGGGGTGAACTCCCAAGATGTCCAGAGACACCATACTCACAAGGAGCTGCAAACGTGAGTCGCACCTGGCACTTACAGCTAGGTCCTTATATATCCTAAGTGAGCAAGCATTATACAGAAGCAGATGTGGCAGTTAGTTATTTGCTAGGGAGGTCGCACATAGCATAGAAACAGGGGCTGGCATAGCAACAGGGGCCGGGCTTAGCTTAGTGGTGAATTTCAAACATAAACTTCTTTGTTCTCAGCCTCACAGGGGCCCTATCAGCACTCCCTGTTCCTGCCAGCACTCCCTGTTCCTGCTCTTTCATTAGTTACACTTTGGCAGCTACAGCACACCTCCCTGAATCTAACACTGACCAGCAAAGCCTAAAATATATACTTACTACTTGTTACTTACAGATATGTTTGCCAACCCTGTCCCAGGATATAGTCTAGTGCCGTGGACCAGCGGACCAGCACGGCTCCTAATAAACAGTGTGGAATTAAGGAAACATACTTATCAAGAAAAAATGGAACCGGGAGGACTCTTCAAATGCTGATGGCAATATCTGAGTGCCCCATAGCCCCAGTTTGCTTTATTATATAGCCATATGCAAATCAAGAAAGTCCTTGATACAAAGTTACACATCCAAGGCTAAAACAGGAACTCTCCCAAGGCATAAACATGATGCATTAGTGAAATCTACCAACATCTGAAAACAAACAAAGAGTCAGAGGAAGGGCATGTAAATTGCTTTTAGCAAACCTGGAAGCAAGTGAAGTGGGTGCAAATATTTGAGGTGGTGGGGGGAGAACTTAGCCTTTTGCTAAGCCTGGAATCTACAATGGCTTTTTGCCATTTATGGCCCACAACAATCTAGCAGTAAAAGAAAAGATGTCTTAAACTAGATTTGTACATGGGGAAATCTTGAGAAGTTCGTATATAAACACACACACACACACACACACACGCACACACACACTAGCTACATATGATAAATTTAAAAGTAGAGACTATAAAATGTTGAGGAATATATATTATATATGGTATGCATACATAAAAACATAGATATTGATATAATTAACTATATTTTTCATGCACATTATCTAATTTATTAGATATTGCTATGATAATGTCATAATAATTATATTTTAGTCTAATTCTTCCTATAATATTTATGTTATAAATTATTGTTTTTTTGATGCCAGCTTATTAGCCATATACATGTTCCCAATATTTATTGAAAATAATCATGTTTTGCTGATTGCATTATAGTTACAATAGTCATTTATCATTTGAATGTGGTTTAATATGTTCACACAGCTATTCTGACTACTTATCTCTAATTGATTTTAACTTACTGACTGATATACCCTATCCTTGGCAGAGAAAGAAAGAATTGAAGATTAGTCAATTTACAGAAGGAAGCTATAGGATGAATCCAGTCACCAACAGGTGGTGGGATGGATTAACATGTTAGTAGTGGTAATGCTGAGCTTAAAGAATAATATTTGCAATGAAGTCTTGATAAGACTTTATAATTGCCCTTGAGATGTTACAGTGAGAATTAAAATGACTCCTTCCTTCTATGAAAGGATAAGTTAAAAAATGAAAATTGTTTTCTCCAAATATGCAGTCTTAAAGCATGTAACTTATATAAAGTTTATACATGTTCAAGAGACAGTTTCAGAAAGAAGGTAAATATTTGGAAGATATCAGAATATATATGAGGAATATATATAGAAAGAATATAAAATAAATATGAAAAGAACTATTTCTTACAAAGGGAGCAGAGTGGTGGCCAGAGCATAAGGAACTAAATGATTGGTGATAGAAGTATTCTTGATAAATCACAAAAGAATTTACTTAAATTAATGCTTACTTATTGCTGAATTTTGAGAGAATTTTTTGAGAAGTCTGTTAGAAAAATAAACTTCAATAAATTTAAAAGAAAATTAATGATAGAAAATAGACATATTTATTGTTTGTGAGAAATGAGAGATATAATTATGGGTGTACATTAATATGTTAAAAAATAGTTTTAACATTTTTTGAAGAAAGTACACAATCCAACATTTGCCTATGACCACACTACTAAATCATCTTATTTTAATGCCTCCTTTCTTCTCATTATGTTCCAATACAGTGGGTTAGAAAAATTCCCTCATTCATTTATTTGTAGCTTTGTCACTGTGGACTCACTTTGTAGTGGACTAAATGACCAGAGTTAAAGAAGAACAGTTCAAAAGAAAATTTATGGTCTCTACCTTTTGAATCATCAGAATCACTGAAAATATTTGCTGCATTATTAGTTATTTGTACCTTAAAAATGAACCATGATAATCCTGGATATATTTGTATACTTCTAATACATTGCTTTCATAAGTAATATCAATAATAATTAATATATATTAAACAGTTTTTTTCTCAAATTTAAATTCATATAGTCAACACAGTATATTAAGAAGCACATCCTGGCTAAACTGACCTCTCTTTCTACAATTTAGTTCAAAACATTATTTTGGCAGTGTTTAAAATTCTCAAAAGCACCCTGGTTTTTATTTTTCTTCAGTGTTCATACACATCTTTATTCTTATCATATTTTGTTACCCTAGTAAACAAGATAATCAAAATTCATTGTATTGTTTGGTAAAAGACACAGCATACATTAATGCCAAAAGTAGAACAGAATGAAGAGGACAAATACCTCCTCCTGTGTTTTATTGTTGTCAATGTTTTGTTTATTCATTTTTTGTTGTGTCAGATAATCTGAAATCTCTCCAATGTTTTAAACCCTGACATACACCCCTAGGAATGTATTTGCTGAGGCTGAGTGGTTGGATATGATGGAAGGAGGTGGAAATCAGATTGGGGAAGAAAGGAGAACACATAGTGTGGAAGCAACATTCTATTGATAATGAATGACACATTTTGCATATTATTCTTGATTAATGAGAAAACTTTCAGAAGCTGTTTTTTTTTTAATATCTCTAGTTTTGTACTGAAATTCAGATCTATTACCCAGTAATTTCAATAATTACTTTGTAAGCATTTAGCAATTCATCACAATGTTCTACATGTTCCCTCCTAAATTCACTCATTATGAGTCTGATTTCACTTAATTTATTCTCTAACATTTCATTAAAATAAATTAAATTATATGTTCTCATTAAAATGAAATGAGAACTGTTATCATGAGATTTATAAAAGAACATTTTCTAATTTCTGTAACAGTTTTATGTATTAATATTTCTTGCCATTTTAGTGCTATTCTTTTTACTAAAAGTATGTATCTTTATTACTTTATAATACCTTATCATAAATAGTTGTGAAAACACAAGCACCACTACATTAAAACTCTATGTTAT
Organism: Saccopteryx bilineata; assembly: GCF_036850765.1. NCBI lineage: Eukaryota > Metazoa > Chordata > Mammalia > Chiroptera > Emballonuridae > Saccopteryx > Saccopteryx bilineata. Next base: position 86,767,494 of record NC_089495.1, on the reverse strand, counting down.
TTTAATGTTTTTGATCAGACATTCAATTCTAAAATTTTTAAAAGGCTCTTAACAGAAAATAAAGCAGCCTATTTTTGTGTAGTTTATTGAAAAAAATGTCACATGCCTGACCAGGTGGTGGCACAGTGGATAGAGTGTCGGACTGGGATGCGGAGGACCCAGGTTCAGAACCCTGAATTTGCCAGCTTGAGCGTGGGCTCATCTTGTTTGAGCCAAGCTCATCAGCTTGGGCCCAAGGTCGCTGGCTCGAGCAAGGGGTTACTTGGTCTGCTGTAGCCCCATGGTCAGGGCACATATGAGAAAGCAATCAATGAACAACTAAGGTATCGCTATAAAAAACTAATGATTGATGCTTCTCATCTCTCTCTCTGTTCCTGTCTGTCTGTCCCTATCTATCCTCTTTCTGATAAAAAAAAGAAAAAGAATTCACATTCTGAAAACTAGAATTGAAGAAAAAGATACTCCTTATTAGAATTTCAAAAGGTTATAATCACATCCAAAGTTAAAAAAGTATAGATATGTGTGAATGAGTCTGTGAATAAGTAACAAAGACTCAGCCAGTGAAAGTGTTATGGTTACAAACATTTAATAATTTAGTAATAGATTGAAAGCAATTTTAGCAATTCATCACAATGCTCTACATGTTTCCTCCTAAATTCACTCATTATGAGTTTAGTGAAACTAATATATTTTGTATTAGAAATTTCAGTTATAAACAAAAAATATTCTGTGTTACAGAAATACAATCATCTCAAACTATTATTACCTTGTTTAATCTCATCTGTAAAAGAAGTAGAGAAGAAATGTATTTAGAGAATAGTAAAAAGAGATATACCAATGAAAATCAAAGCAGAAATAAACATAAACTTTTTTTAGACTAGGAAAAATACTAACAGATAGACTTTTGTTTCATGCTTTGTTCTTGGTTAATAAGGAAAATTTACTCAGGAGAATATTAGAGACAGTACTTTTGACTAATTTTGATGGTTAATCTATTAAAATAAGTTTTAGACATATTTTTATGGAAGATATTTTTAAATAATCGGTGTAGCCTATCTCCTTAATAATTTTACTTTTTAAAGTCTTACATTGTGATTATTAGCTGAACCAGTATTACAGCCCACCCCATTTGCTGTTCATCTCTTAGTAATTTTCCTTTGTTGTCAGATGTCCTATTACGGCAATTTATAATTTCTTAGTTGACTGAGTAAGAAGGTAAACTTAGTCCTTGTGATTTTATCTTGACAAGAGAAATAAGTCTTAAATACGTTTTATAAATGGTAGTTGTTACTATTATATGTTTATGATATTGAAAAATGTTTCCCATTCATATTTAAGAAAGGCTATGACTATGTTCAGTAAAAAGTTTCTAAGTGTTTAATTGTTAATCGTTTTGGTAGATACACGGAAGAATAAAAGATAATGTGAAATAATCATACATCATTGAAAAGGAAGTTAAGGAATAGATGCATTTATTCACTCTATCTAAATATTCTTAGTACTTGATCAGAGCCAGGTCGTGTGCTGGTTTTGATAGAATCTGAAATTAAAGAAAAATAAAATGTTTTCTATAGGAATTTCAGATATATTTGGGGAAACTTTGTCCAAATAACATCTTACAATTATCAGTATATACATCTAAAATAACATTTCAAGATAGCATGTTGAGGTAAACATATTAGTTGCCAACCCAACAGTCATTTCTATTTGTGTCCTTAGTAACAGAATTCAGGATATGTTCATGTTTGGTTCCCCAAGAGAATGTCAGTCTTTACTATCCCTAGTACAAAGCCTGCTTCTCTTTGACAGAAATGTATATAATGATATATCTGTGTGCCAAACTGGGAAAATGGAACAAGAAGATGATGTGGGAACTTCAGGGAGAAAAAGGGGGTTATCTATAGTGCAAAGAAAGGGACATAAAAAGAAAAAGATTCCTTTTTTCTTGCCTTTGTTTTGGGTCATATAATTTAAAGCTATAGCAGCTATCTTAATTAAATTCATAGAGAGAAATCTGAGGACAAAGGTCAAGATGCTGCAAATAGAAGAGCAGACAGCTGAAAAGTTACCTAATTTCCAAAATTCTTATTAAACTGAATATACTATGTACTCATTATCTAAGCCACATGGATATAAATGTTTGGTTATTTACAGACTAATTATCCTGAGTGAAGTAAGTATATCATGCCAACGTGTTTTCTCAGCCCCAAATGTTAATACTATTAGACACTGTTTCCAGTTCTACAAGTTTTATTCCCAACTATAGGATTTAAAAGCAATAACTGTTCTTTTTTTTTTCAGGGATATTTTTAATACTTAGTTAAAGCACCAACTGACCAACATAATGGGTAAATTATATCTCATGGAACTTTTGATTCAAAGTAATTATGGTTTTCTAGGTCAAATAAGAGGTAATAGGTAATAATTACCTCTCATCCTCCAAATTTAATTGGAGATGTGAATACTTAATGCTGTTAATTATAATGACTGTGTTAAATTTTTTGTCTTACAACTTTTAGCCTAAAATTTGACTCCTTTTTGTTCATTTCTGCTCTCTCTCATGGGCAAAGTACACGGACTTCCCACAATTTTCAAAAATGTTTGAAACTTTGTTTAAACCCAGGTTTAATTAAAAATTTTAACATAAATGTGCAGTTTTCAAATTCAAAGTGATAATTTGCAAGTCATCATAAATCTTCCTAGTTATATGAGACTTATTTATGATCAAAAGTACTTTTCACCTTGATTTCACAAAGGTGATTCCATCTAACAATCATTTGTTCCCAAAATTCTATCCCCCTTTCTCTGTTCTGTGACCTTGAAACTCCTCCATTTGCCCAGTCAAAAGTTACAAAAAATTAGAAGCCATTTTAAATATGTTTTTTTTTCTCTCAATCACAAAAATGCCTAATAGTCTAATAGGTTTTATGACCTTACTATCTCTCATATCCTTCCCCCCTTTCTCTTTCCATGGATAACAAATTCTTCCTGTATATATTATATCTCACATGTATTGTTGTAATAGTTTCCTAAATTACCTTCTAACTTCCAGTTTGTTCCCTTTGTTAATCTCCTAAATAATGCCATGTGGTTCTTTTAAAATGTTAATCTGAACATGAGATTATTTTGATGAAAATAAACTAATAACTTTTAGAATAGTTTTGGGATACCTTAGCAATACAGTATATGTTCTTCAGAGTCTGGCCCTTAGCTACATTTTGCCTTGTTCCACTGCACTCCAAGGATAAACAATTGCTGAATTCACACCTTGTATAAGGCTATTTTATATTATCAAGAGTTTGTACATTCTGTTCTGAATGATATTCTATTCTCTCTATATAGCTGTTTCCTTCTGATAATTCATAACTGAGTACCAAAAAACTGTTTCTGTGAACTTTCTTCTGACATCTAAATAGGGTAGCTTATTTATTTAATGTTGCCATAACAACTTGTATACATAATTCCTTGCATTATTCAACTTTTATGCCTGCTGTGCTATCACACTACTTAGAATATAGAAGGCACACGATAAATGTATGTTGAATACGTAACTATAGGGATGAATAGTTTACTACCTTGATTTATTCTTATCTTTTGTGTATGTCATAGATGCTGCTGTTTTAAAAAACAATTTACAGCTGCTTTTATATAGCTGTCATTCAAATTTGTTGATATGGGAAAACATTTGCCAAATCCTGTTGAAGGTAAATAGAAAACAAAACTAATGACACTGCAAGTACAAAAAAAAAAAGAACCATTCTGTAACTTTGACTACCTTCAGACACCCTGCATAGCTTTCATTTCCTATTATAAAATTTAATTCTATTTTTCTACAATGTCAAAATGTTTGTTTTTTTCTAAAAACACACTACATCTTCTAAACAATGTATTCTTTATTATGCACATATTTAAACCAGTTTCAAATGTGTAGAGAAAATAGTTATGCCATAATACTAGTTTAAAAATATATTCGAAGAGGTGATGTCACGGAAATGGCACCGTGAGAAGCGCGTCCGACAGCGCTCCGCTAAATCACAATAAATTTATCAACTAGAAACAGAAAAATTTATCCTCGGAGCATTCCGGAGTTCCACACAAACTGAAAGCAAAAGGACTGTTATCACTTGAATCTGAGAGACGAGGGTGTGGAGGAAGCTACCGCAGCGACGCTCATTCAAGCCGCGAGGGAATGCGCCTGCGGTGAGTCAGCCCATATACTTGGGAACCGCGAGCCGCCGCGAGTGGCCGCCGCGAGCCGCCACCGCGAGCCGCCGCGAGCAGCCGCCATGAGCCGCAGCCGCGAGCCTCCGCGAGCAGCCGCGCGCGCGCCCGGTCCGGTTGAGCACCACTGACGTTCCCAGCGGCCTGCACACTGCGAGTGGGGGTCGCCGGCCACCGGTGCCCGGAGCGCCCCAATCACGCGTGTGCCTTGGGCATTCCACGCGCCCAGGGCGCCCTGCTGGCCCGCACACCCAGGGGGCTCCATTATCCTGTGCCTGGTGCGGTCCAGCCGCCAGCGGCGGGGCGAGCGGGAAAGGCTTGGGAGATTCACTCCATGGGCGGGGCACCTCACCCAGCCATTCAAGCTAACAATCAAGCGTTGGGGGAGGGGCGCGCGCAGGCAGCCTAAAATACCTTCAGAAGCACAGCTGTGACCCAATCACTGAAACTAGCTTAACCCATGAAATCTGCGCACCCTCGGTTCTAATTGATAAGATCTCTCTCAGTTCAGCGATCCAAGACAAGAGGCGTGATATTTTTTAGTGCCTCTCGCTAAAGGGGTGGGGGCAACTTCTGATTGATAGAGCCTCCATATTCAGGGATAAACGCTAACAAGAAGGACTTGGCAGATAATAAGGTCTATACTACACTAGTCGTAAGCAGAGACTAGTGCCTCTTCTTCCCTGCAAAAACAGGCTACAAAGTGTGGAAAGCCTGGGTTGAGAGGTCCAACTAAATGATAGGCGCTGAACAGTCACCTTGACAACAATTGACTCCCACCCCCGCCTGATTACACTGGAGGCCCTGACTCTCAGAGCCTTTCCCAAAGCCTTGCACTGAGTGGGGATAGAGTGGGGATTTCCCAGCTCTTTGAGCCTCTTACTCCCCAGGCAGAAGCAGTTGCAGCCTTATAGCTGGATCACCAGGCTGCTAATTCAGAAAGGGGGGACTAGGAGAGAGAATCCAGGAAAGCAAACTCTCTCATCGTTGGACCCTGCAAACGCCAACAAGCCTTTACTTCCAGCAAGACTAAAGCCAATTATATGACATTGCCATAGAATCCCATCAACTGCAAATCCCTACCTAAGAGTGACACAGGGGCAGAGCCTGGGGTACAGAGTCACCGACTAGGAAGAGGGAGAGAAAAGAAAAAGGAAGAAGTTAACCTCTCAAAATCAAGAAAAACCCACAGACTTTACAACTTGATCCACTAATTTTTTGTTGTTGTTGTTGTTGTTGTTTGTTTCTTCTATCTTTTTGCCTTTATTTCCTCCACCTCGGTCCTTCTATTCTCTGCCGATCTCATGCTTCCCCTTTCTTGAACTACACTACCCATGAGTGTTGCATTTTATTTTTCTTCTTCATCCTCACCTTCCTTTAAGGTTATACTCCAAAACACTTAACTCTCACTCTCTCCTCTTTTGTTTTTTTTTTGTTTTTTTTTTTTGTCTTGCTTTATTTTGTTTTTTTCTTCTCCTATTTTATTTCTTCCTTCGTTTTTCTCTTTTTCTTATTTTTTCCTTTCTATTCATTTTTTCTTTTCTCATTTTACTTTCCTCCCATATAATCCTCAATCACGAACAAATTAGTTAATTTGGAACTCAAGGCTTTTTTTTTGGCTTTATTTCTCTTTTTTGCTTTTGTTTTTATTTTTTTTCTCTTGTTTGTTTATTTTTGTGGCATTTTGGGTCCTCCCAACCCAAGGTCTCCATTGTATTTAGTCTTCGCTCCACTTAATACAACAGATTTTTACTTATTATTTTTATTTTTTCTTCTTTATTATTCTTTTTTGGTCCTTTTTTCTGATTCCCTCTTATCCCTCTCATTATATCTCTTAGTTGACCATCACTTACAAGCAAATCATCTTATGCTTGTCTAAGATTTTCTTCCTTTTTTTTTTTTTTTTTTGCATTTACTAGGTCCCTACTCCCTTTTTTTGCCCCTTGAACTCTTCACCCCAAATCAGGCCCTCCATTATAGGCACAATATTTCCCTGAGGAGGGGAGAGGAGGGAAAGACAAGAGAGAAAAAAAGGGGGAAATAATAACTTATTACTGTTTTTTTTTGTGGGGTGTTTTACCCTTTTTTTTTTCTTTTTACTCTTTATTAATTCTAATTAGTGCTATCAATAAGACCACCCTCAGATGCCGATAAGAAAGAGGAAATCGAATATTATGGATACAAAAGAAAGAGAGGTAACACAAATAGATGTGGAAAAATCTATGGAGAAAAGACTTAACATATTGGAAGCCTTGGAGCTAAATGACAGAGAATTTAAAATAGAAATCTTAAAAATACTCAGAGATATACAAGAAAACACAGAAAGGCAATATAGGGAGATCAGAAAACAACTCAATGAACACAAAGAATATATTACCAAGGAAATTGAAACTATAAAAGCAAATCAAACAGAAATGAAAAACTCAATTCACGAGCTGAAAAACGAGGTAACAAGCTTAGCTAACAGAACAGCCCAGATTGAAGATAGGATTAGTGAAATAGAAGACAAACAACTTGAGGCACAACAGAGAGAAGAAGAAAGAGACTCAAAAATAATAAAAAACGAGAAAGCCCTACAGGAATTGTCTGACTCCATCAGAAAGAATAACATAAGAATAATAGGTATATCAGAGGGAGAAGAGAAAGAAAATGGAATGGAGAATATACTCAAACAAATAATAGACGAGAACTTCCCAAGCCTGTGGAAGGAACTAAAGCCTCAAATTCAAGAAGCAAACAGAACACCAAGTTTTCTTAACCCCAACAAACCCACTCCAAGGCACATCATAATAAAGATGACACAAACCAATGACAAAGAAAAAATTCTCAAGGCAGCCAGGGAAAAGAAGAGTACAACATATAAAGGAAGGCCTATTAGATTATCATCAGATTTCTCAGCAGAAACTCTACAAGCTAGAAGAGAGTGGACCCCAATATTTAAAGCCCTGAAAGAGAGGAACTTTCAGCCAAGAATACTATACCCATCAAAGCTATCCTTCCAGTATGAAGGAGATATAAAAACATTCACAAATACAGAAAAGATGAGAGAATTTATCAACAGAAAGCCCCCACTCCAGGAAATACTAAAGGGGGTTATCCAACCAGATTCAAAGAACAAAAGAAAACAACACCACAAGTAACAGCTCCACCAAGAACACAATAAAACCAAACTTAAACTGTGACAACAAAGGAAAAAAAGGGGGGAGAGGATGGAGATTAACAGTAGCAAAGGATGATGAAGTGCAGAAATACTTATAAGATAGGGTACTACAATGAATATGGTAGGTACCCTTTTCATTACTTAATGGTAACCACCCTTAAAAAAACCACCACAAAAACACTTGACTTAAAAAAGGTAGCAACAGAGGAAAGAAGTATGGAACACAAACAAACAAAAACAAATGATAGAAAAACAAAAGAGAAGAATCAAACTAGATACAAAACTAACAGAAAGCAATTTATAAAATGGCAGTAGGGAACCCACAAGTGTCAATAATTACACTAAATGTAAATGGATTAAACTTACCAATAAAAAGACACAGAGTCGCAGAATGGATTAAAAAAGAAAATCCAACTATATGCTGCCTACAAGAAACACATCTAAGCAACAAGGATAAAAACAAATTCAAAGTGAAAGGCTGGAAAACAATACTCCAAGCAAACAACACCCAAAAAAAAGCAGGCGTAGCAATACTCATATCTAATAATGCTGACTACAAGACAGAAAAAGTACTCAGAGACAAAAATGGTCATTTCATAATGATTAAGGGGAAGTTGAATCAAGAAGACATAACAATCCTTAATATATATGCACCAAACCAAGGAGCACCAAAATATATAAGACAGCTACTTATTGACCTTAAAACAAAAACTAACAAAAATACAATCATACTTGGAGACCTCAATACACCGCTGACGGCTCTAGATCGGTCATCCAAACAGAGAATCAATAAAGATATAGTGGCCTTAAACGAAATACTAGAACACCTGGATATGATAGACATCTACAGGACACTTCATCCCAAAGCGACAGAGTATACATTTTTCTCTAGTGTACATGGAACATTCTCAAGAATTGACCATATGTTGGGCCACAAAGACAATATCAGCAAATTTAGAAAAATTGAAATTGTACCAAGCATATTTTCTTATCATAAAGCCTTGAAACTAGAATTCAACTGCAAAAAAGAGGGGGAAAAATCCACAAAAATGTGGAAACTAAACAACATACTTCTAAAAAATGAATGGGTCAAAGAAGAAATAAGCGCAGAAATCAAAAGATATATACAGACAAATGAAAATGAAAATACGACATATCAGAATCTCTGGGATGCAGCAAAAGCAGTAATAAGAGGAAAGTTCATATCACTTCAGGCCTATATGAACAAACAAGAGAGAGCCGAAGTAAACCACTTAACTTCACACCTTAAGGAATTAGAAAAAGAAGAACAAAGACAACCCAAAACCAGCCGAAGAAAGGAGATAATAAAAATCAAAGCAGAAATAAATGAAATAGAGAACAGAAAAAGTATAGAAAAAATCAATAAAACAAGGAGCTGGTTCTTTGAAAAGATCAACAAAATTGACAAACCCTTGGCAAGACTCACCAAGGAAAAAAGACACAGGACTCAAATAAATAAAATCCGAAATGAAAGAGGAGAGATCACCACAGACATCATAGATATACAAAGAATTATTGTAGAATACTATGAAAAATTATATGCCACCAAATACAACAATCTAGAAGAAATGGATAAATTCCTAGAACAATACAACCTTCCTAGACTGAGTCATGAAGAAGCAGAAAGCCTAAACAGACCAATCAGCATGGAGGAAATAGAAAAAAACTATTAAAAACCTCCCCAAAAATAAAAGTCCAGGCCCAGACGGTTATACTAGTGAATTCTATCAAACATTCAAAGAAGACTTGGTTCCTATTCTACTCAAAGTCTTCCAAAAAATTGAAGAAGAAGCAATACTTCCAAACACATTTTATGAGGCCAACATAACCCTCATACCAAAACCTGGCAAGGATGGCACAAAGAAAGAAAACTACAGACCAATATCTCTAATGAATACAGATGCTAAAATACTAAACAAAATACTGGCAAACCGAATACAACAACATATTAAAAAAATAATACATCATGATCAAGTGGGATTCATCCCAGAATCTCAAGGATGGTTCAACATACGCAAAATGGTTAACGTAATACACCATACCAACAAAACAAAGAACAAAAACCACATGATCTTATCAATAGATGCAGAAAAGGCTTTTGATAAAATACAACACAATTTTATGTTTAAGACTCTCAACAAAATGGGTATAGAATGAAAATATCTCAACATGATAAAGGCCATATATGATAAACCATCAGCCAACATCCTATTAAACGGCATAAAACTGAGGACTTTCTACCTTAAATCAGGAACAAGACAGGGTTGTCCACTCTCTCCACTCTTATTCAACGTGGTGCTAGAAGTTCTGGCCAGAGCAATCAGACAAGACAAAGAAATAAAAGGCATCCATATCGGAAAAGAAGAAGTAAAGCTATCACTTTTTGCTGATGATATGATCCTATACATCGAAAACCCGAAGGACTCCACAAAAAGATTATTAGAAACAATAAACCAATACAGTAAGGTCGCAGGATACAAAATTAACATACAAAAGTCCATAGCCTTTCTATATGCCAACAATGAAATATTAGAAAACGAACTCAAAAAAATAATCCCCTTCACGATTGCAACAAAAAAAATAAAATACCTAGGAATAAACATAACAAAGAACGTAAAGGACCTATATAATGAAAATTACAAAGCATTGTTAAGGGAAATCGAAAAAGATACAATGAGATGGAAAAATATTCCTTGTTCTTGGATAGGAAGAATAAATATAATCAAAATGGCCATATTACCCAAAGCAATATACAAATTTAATGCAATTCCCATCAAAATCCCTATGAGATTTTTTAAAGAAATGGAACAAAAAATCATCAGATTTATATGGAACTATAAAAAACCCCGAATAGCCAAAACAATCCTAAGGAAAAAGAATGAAGCTGGGGGCATTACAATACCTGACTTTAAACTATATTATAGGGCCACGATAATCAAAACAGCATGGTATTGGCAAAAAAATAGACACTCAGACCAATGGAACAGAATAGAAAGCCCAGAAATAAAACCACATATATATGGTCAAATAATCTTTGATAAAGGGGCCAACAACACACAATGGAGAAAAGAAAGCCTCTTCAACAAATGGTGTTGGGAAAACTGGAAAGCCACATGCAAAAGAATGAAACTCGACTACAGCCTGTCCCCGTGTACTAAAATTAATTCAAAATGGATCAAAGACCTAAATATAAGACCTGAAACAATAAAGTACATAGAAGAAGACATAGGTACTAAAATCATGGACCTGGGTTTTAAAGAACATTTTATGAACTTGACTCCAATGGCAAGAGAAGTGAAGGCAAAGATAAATGAATGGGACTACATCAGAATTAAAAGTTTTTGCTCAGCAAGAGAAACTGATATCAAAATAAACAGACAGCCAACTATATGGGAACTGATATTTTCAAACGACAGCTCAGATAAGGGCCTAATATCCAAAATTTACAAAGAACTCATAAAACTCAACAACAAACAAACAAACAATCCAATAAAAAAATGGGAAGAGGACATGAACAGACACTTCTCCCAGGAAGAGATACAAATGGCCAACAGATATATGAAAAGATGCTCAGCTTCATTAGTTATTAGAGAAATGCAAATCAAAACTACAATGAGATACCACCTCACTCCTGTTAGATTAGCTATTATCAACAAGACGGGTAATAGCAAATGTTGGAGAGGCTGTGGAGAAAAAGGAACCCTCATTCACTGTTGGTGGGACTGTAAAGTAGTACAACCATTATGGAGGAAAGTATGGTGGTTCCTCAAAAAACTGCAAATAGAACTACCTTATGACCCAGCAATCTCTCTACTGGGTATATACCCCAAAACCTCAGAAACATTGATACGTGAAGACACATGTAGCCCCATGTTCATTGCAGCACTGTTCACAGTGGCCAAGACATGGAAACAACCAAAAAGCCCTTCAATAGAAGACTGGATAAAGAAGATGTGGCACATATACACTATGGAATACTACTCAGCCATAAGAAATGATGACATCAGATCATTTACAGCAAAATGGTGGGATCTTGATAACATTATAAGGAGTGAAATAAGTAAATCAGAAAAAAACAAGAACTACATGATTCCATACATTGGTGGAACATAAAAATGAGACTAAGAGACATGGACAAGAGTGTGGTGGTTACCAAGGGTGGGGGGGGAGGGAGGACATGGGAGGGAGGGAGGGAGAGAGTTAGGGGGAGGGGGAGGGGCACAGAGAACTAGATAGTGGGTGACGGAGGACAATCTGACTTTGGGCGAGGGGTTTGCAACATAATTTGATGACAAAATAACCTAGACATGTTTTCTTTGAATATATGTACCCTGATTTATTAATGTCATCCCATTACCATTAATAAAAATTTATTAAAAAAAAAATTCCACATAGAAGTAAAAAAAATATATATATATATATTCGCATTTCATATTTAGTATTATGAAATACAGAGGCCCATAAGGAGATTCAAAAGCCTATTATATGAGTTATAACTATGTCTTTATTTTTAATATAAGACAAATGAGGTAAAAGAAATATTATTCCCTTGTATTGTCAGTTATTATTCTTGATCTAAAGATATATTATGAATATAAAATGTGTTTTGATACTTGAAATTCTCCTCTAAATATTAACGCAAAACTTATTACATAAAGCTAATGTCACATTGCTATAAAATTATGTCAGTTAAAGCAGTGGTCCCCAACCTTTTTTGGGCCATGGACCAGTTTAATGTCAGAAAATATTTTCACGGACTGGCCTTTAGGATGGGATGGATAAATGTATCAAATGCCCGAGACAAGTGTCAAGAGTGAGTCTTAGACAGATATAACAGAGGGAATCTGGTCATTATTTAAAAATAAAACATCATTCAGACTTAAATATAAATAAAACAGAAATAATGTAAGTTATTTATTCTTTCTCTGCGGACCAGTACCAAATGGCCCACGGACCGATACCAGTCCGTGGCCCGGGGGTTGGGGACCACTGAGCTAAAGCATAACAATTTTAAGTTTCTGAGACTTGACATTTATATCAATTTAGTATATGTTACATTCTCAATGCTAATATAAATTGCATAATATGTTCTTACATTGAAGGAATTTATATATTTTATTTTTAAGAATGAAGATCTATTATTTTCATTAAATTTCTTAATGATACGATTATTTTCTCAAATGTTTATATGGTTGAAAATTAAAGTTGATTAGAATCAGCATCACAAAATGAAATTTCATTTTTATAAAATAAATTTCATGAACAAAAGTACTTAAGTCAGAATGTAATTTCAACATGACAATTGATAATTGATAAATTGCAAGAGTAAAATATAATTTAACCTATTTTTATGTCATAGTAATTTGCTTGAGACAGAGAAAAAGAAAAAAATTTTAATATTGTGGTTGAAAATTTTCCTATTATAGTCATGAAAAAATGACCTTTAAAACATTTTAAAGATTTGACCCTAATCTGAATCATTCTTTATTAGTCAAAGTCATACACATATGCTATATTTAGATTTTAATAACATTCTTTATAAGTTCACTTAAACATATTGGACACAAAAAGACTAAAGTAGTAGTTAATAGAATTGTCAAGGATGAAATATGGGACTTAGCATAAAATAAAAAACAAAAAAATAAGACTAAATCTTTTTTTTTTTTTTTTTTGTAAAAATGAGCATTCTCTAGCCACTCTCCATTTTCAGGTAAGTGAACATTAGGGATGTAAGAAAGAAATAATTTGTTTAGACATCATGCAGATTGTTTCTTATTTTGATTATTTTTCTTTATAAAAAAGTTATATTTGGGAAAGCTTTAAATATCTGTTTCTGGTAATCTTCATAGTATAAAATGCATTTCTTCTGAATGACCTTTGTTTTTGCCTATTGTAAAAGAGAGGCTTCTTTTCTCACTTCAAAAAATACACACTAATTGATTTTTAGTTATGTACTAGCAATTCCATTAGGCTTTAGAAATAAATAAGAAGACAAGGCTTCTGATATTGATAATTGCTTTAATGATATCTCAAAGTGTTATGAGAGAATAGAAGAAGCCTCTAAATGTCGTTAAGTCTGCAGGAAAAAAAAAACCTTGTAAATAAGATGAAATTAACCCAACTTCAAAAGAGACACAGGGATTTTCTATGCCAGAAGAAATTATATAGTGTATCAAGTGACTACCACATTAAAAGTAGCAGAAGGATTTGACATGTTCAAAGATTGTTTATGTCTAACTAGGCAGTGACCCAGTAGATAGAGCATCAGACTGAGACACAGAGGACCCAGGTTCAAAACCCCGAGCTTGCTAGCTTGAGCACGGGCTTACCAGCTGAAGTGCAGGATTGCTGGCTTGAGGGTGGGATCATAGACATGACCCCATGGTCTCTGGCTTATTTGCAAAGGTTGCTGGCTTGAGCCCAAGGTTGCTGGCCTGAGCAAGGGGTCACTCAATCTGCTGTAGCCCCCACCACCACCAATCAATGCACATATGAGAAAGCAAATAATGAGCAACTAAGATGCCGCAACAAAGAATTGATGTTTCTCATCTCTCTCCCTTCCTGTCTGTCCCTATCCATCCTTCTCTCTGTCTCTCTCTCTGTCTCTGTCAAAAAATAATAAAAAGACTGTTTATATTATAGTGGCTCCATAATGCAAGGGAGAGGTAGGGCAGATGGAGAGCTTGAGTTTGGCCACATCTAGAAAAGGTAATTATTCAGTTCAAAAGAGTTTAAAGTTGATCCAGCTGTTAGTTTATTTTAGACCATGAAATTAGATATGAGAGCTTTTTGTATTTCAGAAGCATAACTTTGACCTCAGGACCCATGGCTTGAAAAGAATTGAGGGACTAGGAGAACAATGAAAAAACCATAGCAGAATACTAGTGAGAGAATGGATGGCCACATCTAAGACACACAGGTGAGACAGTGAAGAGGGCACTAGGGAAAGTTAAGAAGTAGATTTTTCCCATTTTACTGTTAATCCAAATTTGGAGGGACCCGAAATATGGAAGACAGGAACAAGGTCCGTCGTTTACACATCAAAACTTTATTGTCTAGCTTGGCCAAGCAGCGGGAACACCGACAGAAATCTGACGGAGAGCTTGCCGGCCCTTTGTTCTACTTAGTTTTTATAGTTTTGTAAGTGGGAAGTACAGAAGCAAAAATTGCAATTAGGAGCCCCTTACCGCTATTGGTTATAGTCATATGTCCTTTAACATGATAGGACCACATTCAATTTGCAAGCCATACATCATTTTGGAGAAAACAAAATTTACAAGCCAACACAATGGTAGAAAGATGTCTCTTTACATATTAAAGGCATTCCTATATTATCTAGTGTTTATCTGCTATCTCTCTGTCCAGAGTCACACACGCATTTACATAAGAGAGGTAGTGTCAGTGGGGACAAATGCCCGCAAATGGCTCATTGCTATAAGAAAAGGTTTATTTTGGCTTTTCTCTTCCTGCACCTGGCTAGCAATTCACCCTTTTCCCCACAGGTGTGGTGGAATGTCTGGGAATCCATGTTTTCCTCCCCTTGCATTTACAATACAATGCCAAGGGCCATCCTGGTTATGCCAATCACACAGTACAGAGACTATTCTCACAATTTCTCTGCACACCTTAATCCAAATTAATAAAATTTCTTCAAGTCTCCTAAAATATTAATATTAATTCTGTAGCCTTTGGTACTTTACAACACCTGCGGGTGAAATGGCTCAGTGGCTCCTCATTACTAGTACTCTTAAAAATAACATGCTAAATGATATACTATAATGGGAGAAACAACTATGATTGGAAAACATTGAAGATGAAGTTGATAATGTTAAACTTTACATAAACTCTGCATACCTAGAATATAGCAACAATTAAGAAATTCTTCCACTTTTCTAAAAAATGGCTTACAACAAAAAAAACAACAACAATTTTTATGTGGTTTAGATAAGATAAATAAATGTCCACCCTAAAGCTCTTGCCTTTGTTTAGTTATGACAAGGCTAGGCATAGGCCTTCCAAATACCTATCTTTTGCCTCATAAATTATTATTATTATTTATTTTACAGAGACAGAGAGAGAATCAGAGAGAAGGATATATAGGGACAGACAGACAGGAATGAAGAGAGATGAGAAGCATCAATCATTAGTTTTTTGTTGTGACACTTTAGTTGTTCATTGATTGCTTTCTCATATGTGCCTTGACCGTGGGGCTACAGCAGACTGAGTAACCCCTTGTTAGAGCCAGCGACCTTGGGTCCAAGCTGGTGAAACTCACTCAAACCAGATGAACTGGCGCTCAAGCTGACGGCCTCGGCGTCTCGAACCTGGGTCCTTCACATCCCAGTCCGATGCTCTATCCACTGTGCCACTGCCTGGTCAGGCTGACTCATAAATTATTAACTGTCCTCACTGACCCGTCAGGAAAAACATGTCCACTAATACGATCTAACCAAATTTTAGTAGTACTTTTTTTCTTTTTTCAGTTTTCTGAAATTTGACTATTATCAGTCTAAACAAGCCATGGAATGTGAACAACCCCTTCCTTCATGGCCCCTCCCTGGAACAGGCAGACACAAAGACGCAGCTCATGATCAATTGTCTGATCCTCGTTCTTTCTAGCCTTGTTTACTGCTCCTGATTACAAACAAACAAACAAAACATCTTTTTCTGACTGACCTTTAAGATGACTGTAAATAGCATGTAAATAAAAATTGACATGGAAATACCATGGCTAGAGGGTATTCCCTATTGCTACAGCCTTTTTTCCCTTTTAGCAATAATCTTTCAATTCAAGTCTCCCTACCTAAGTCCAGAATTTTTGTTTTATTTGACTTAGAAAAACAGAAAACACTTATTAGGACATTTATGGCTATAAATTAACTACATGGAAGTTCTTACTTGTTAGCAATGTCTTTTGTTAGGAATTTAGGTTAACACTATGAGAAGAAGTAAAGAAAAATAAGTCTATGTAAATATGGTTTTAGTGAATTGTGCTGTATTACATGCAATCTAAAATCTGGATGCTCATTTTTAAATGCCAGCCTAAGCATATGGAGGAAAAGAAAAGAACCAACGTAGGTTATTTCTTATACATTGCAGTCATTCCTTATTGGTTTCCTGATTCAGGTTAAGATTCAAACAGTGAGAATTGATTCGACAGAGTGATAACTCTCAACTCTTCCCTAAGGCAAAATCCATTTAACCTGGCCTGACTATACTAACCAGGTGTGAAGTCTCACTGAGGTGCAAATTTGTTTCTGTACAATAGAGTGGCTACCAGCTCACCTGGGAAAGCAGCAACTGATCAAGTGTGAAGTATTTGAATTCAGTCTTTTAAAACAAATAATTTTTTAAAATCAAAACTTTCAGAAAGAAAAGCAGTATTGCTGGGATAACATGCAGGTTACCTTTCCTAGGGGAACATATGCTTTATTATGACTTGACCTAGGGGAAGGTCTGGCCATACAACATGGACCTACTGAGAGACTGTGGTCTATCAGACTCATGCCCTTCAGTCACAATTAAATCTTCTAAAAATACATATATTTCAGCTGAAGCAGCTACACTGCTCCAACATAGAGTTTGCCCTTTAAATTGTTAACGTTCCTAGGGATTGCTTTCACATGAAGTGATTGCAAAGGAATATTTCATTATTGAACAATATATATATTTTGACACTTCAAATAGTTTTCACTGGCTTCTAAGGGGCCTAGTGCCATAAAATCTGTCTTGTTTGAAGTGATAAGCGTCTCTGAACTCTATGTCACTGTTTGCTATACTACTTTATTGCACATAATTGTCAACATAGATGATAAAGTAGCTTTGGAAGTACTAAGGTCCATCATGTTTCATTGTGCAGTACAGGAATATGGCAACTATAATATAGATGTAGGGGGCAGGTCACTAGTGTTCTTTGAAAGGAATTCACAAAATGGCTAATTGTTTCAAAATTATTTAACAGAATAGAATTAGAATAGTTTTTGTTTAACAGCCCTGACACCTGTAAATTAAGTGATAAAAACTTTTAAAATGACACATTCTCAGTGACTGGATAACCTAAAATATTTCCTATGATTAAGAAAAAAGTACTTTTTTAGTAAAATAGATCCTAAATTTTCACCTGAACTCATGCTAGTGAAATGACTTTGAATTCAGCATCTAGCCCTGGCCAGTTGGCTCAGTAACAGAGCATCTGCCCAGCGTGTGGATGTCCCAGTTTGATTCCCAGTCAGGACACACAGGAGAGATGACTATCTGCTTCACCACCCCTCCCCATCTCCGTTCTCTCTATCTCTTTCTCTATCTCTCTTTTCCCCTCTGGCAGTCATGGCTCAGTTGGAGCAAGTTGGCACTGTATGATGAGGATGGCTCCAAGGCCTAACCTCAGGCACTAAATAACTCAGTTGCCAAGCAATGGAGCAATGGGCCCAGACAGGCAGAGCACCCCCCAAAGGTAGCTTGCTGGGTGAATCCCAGTTGTCTATCTCTCTGCCAATCTGCTTCTCACTTAAGAAAATAAAAGTAAGAAGAATTTAGCATCTAATAGATTCATTTAGAAAATTATCTAAAAGTTGGAATGTAGTTATTATCCCTTTTTAATGAAAGCAATAAGAACAAAGAGTTGCTAACACTTAGCCAAGAGGTTTTTATCTTCTCATACAACATGCAGTTGATTTCTTTTAATAATTATATCAGAACTCATCAGCAATATCATATAATTGATGATATAATGATAACTAATCCTGTTAAAGTTATGTGTATTAGTAAATCTATTACACAGCTGTGTGAGAAGTAATTTCAGCAGAGAATAATCTCCAGTTTAAGTGGAAAATAAAGCATTAAAAGCTAAAAAGTGGATCTGCTGCCAGTGCTATTAAAAAGATAAAATAATTAAATAACAGAAAAAGTATTAATAGAAACCAAGGATCACTCCTACACAGTGTCTAACAGGTTTATTCTGGTTAAAAAGACTGCAGATGTTCATTTTTCACACTTGGGTCAAAGTATGAAAGTATGAAAATCCTTTCTAAAAAGGCAGATGAATATTTAACTACTATGAGATATATTTGATAAAAATATTAATAATCACTCTAATAATGAAAGACATTTACAAAGATATGAGATGTTATAAACATCTTCTAAGAAATAATCTTATTTAATTCTCAAAGAACCATGAGATAATATATTAACGCATTTTCTACGTTTTGCAGATAAAGAAGCCAAGGCTAAAATAAGGTAAGCACACTTTTTAAGAAAATAAGTTAAATATGGGAACTAAGTTTGAAAAGAGTTATCGTGACTACTAAGTTGGACTCCAATTAATTACCCTGTTTTTGCCAGAGTGCTAAAATCCAATATCCCAGATTCTGTAGTGTCACCTCTCCACTTCCATAGATTCTTACTTGTTTCATGAAAACATGATGGAACTTGAAAGCAACCATGGTGTTCTTCAGCGCATACATAGATAAATACTGTGTGGTACATCCCAACAGTGCAATATGGTTAGCACTAAAAAGAAATGAGGCCTGACCTGTGGTGGCACAGTAGATAAAGCATCGACCTGGAATGCTGAGGTCACCAGTTCAAAGCTCCAGGCTTGCCTGGTCCAGGCACATATGAAAAAGTAATGAGTTATCAAATCATGAAGAACATAGAGGAATCCTAAGTGTATAATATTGAATGAAAGAAGCATATCTGAAAAGGCTAAATACTGTAAGATTTCAACTATTTTACCTTTTGGAAGAGACAAAACTATGGAGACAAAAAAGAAATCAGTAGTGGCCAAGGGTTAGTGTTAGGGGCAGGGATGGGTAAGCAAAGAGAAGAATTTTAGGGTGGTAAAAGTATGTTGTCTGATACTAGTATGATATGTAGATACATACAATTATGTAATTGTCGAAACTCATAGATGTACAACCCAAAGAATGAGCTCTAATATAAGCATTGACTTTAGGTGATTATGATACATCAGTACAGGTTCATCAATTATAACAAATATACCACTCTGGGGTGGGGGAGGGCAATGAGGAGTGAATGCTGTGAAGGCAGAGTATGTATTGAAAATCTCCATCTTTTCCTTTTAAATTTTGCTGAGAAACTAAACCTGCAACCAAAAAATATTGTCTTTTATTTATAGAAATACAAGATTGTTGTAACAGAGTCTGCTGTGTTATACTGGCAGCATCCTCATACATCTGTTTGCTTTCCTCTCTATTGAATCATTTTCTCTTAAATTTGATTTCATCTCATGCTGCTTTGTTCATCAGGCCTCTAAGCATACAAAATTCACTGCTAACATGGCCGGTAAGAAGCCACATCTGGTAACTGACCCTAGAAACAAAATTAAAAGTGATTAAGGGCTGCAAAGGTAGAAGAAAATCAGTGATGGTGATTGCTTGCCCATCGGGCATGTTCAGTTCCACCTTAGTTATGATTTTGAAGAACAAGAACAAAGTGACAAAAGATGCTAAGGGATCTGCTTTATTGAAGGCAATGAGACTAACACAAATTTAAGAAGAAACTATATCAGACATGGAGAAATTCTTAATGACCTAGATTGAAGAACAGACTCAGAAATGTATCCATCTCAGCACAATGACAGTCCTGGCTAAGCAAATTGTTATGTTGAAAGAAAGGCTGGACCCAGTTACAATGTTGAATTTACAATGGTACCTTGAGATATGAATTTAATTTGTTCTGTAACTGAGCTCGTCAGTCAACTCGTATATCAAACTGCCGATATTGGACCCATGTGCCAACATGCCAACTAGCGTCACCTTTCCGAATCATGACTTGTATCTTGGAATTTTGCTCGGATCTCGAACAAAAATACAGACCAACTTGCAGGTTTTTAAGATACGAGTATCTTAAAAAATTTGTATGTTGGTCTGTTTGTATCTTAAGGTACCACTGTAATATGAACTCTGGTTGAGCTAAACAATTCAAGATTATGATTATTATGTAATGTGAAAGTAAATGGTACTTCTGTTAGAGTTGATGTGAAAGCAGCTGAAAATTTTTTTAGAAACTCTAGATAAGCTGATTGTGGAGAAAAATTACTGGCCAAAGCAAAATTCAATATAGATAAAACCTCCCTATTCTGGAAATATATGTCTGAAAAGACTTTCATTCATAAGGAGGGTAAGTCAATATCATACATACTTTAAGTGATTTAAGTATGAGATAATTGTCTTGCCTGTGGGCAGTGTTGCGGGCTAGAAATTGAAACCCTTTGTGGTTTGACACAGTGAGGATCCAAGGGCCTTTAAGCATATCAGTAAGTACATACTGCCTGTGTACTAGATGATCAATAAAACAGTAAGAATTCACAGATGACCCAGCTCCATGGCTAATATGCCCTCCTGAATGCTAGGCCAGAAAAATTTAAAAGTGCTATTCAGAAAATAATATACCTTTCAAGATGTTGCTTACTGTTGATAATGCTCCCAGACACCCTCCTTTAATTGATAAATTCATCCAATATCAAAATGGTCTTTCTGATGTCCAGTACCACATCCTTGACCCAACCAATGGATCAAAGATTTAGAGCAGCTTTTAAAGGCTACCGAGGACGACTGTTGCCCAGGCCTTTGAAACATACTCAAAGAGACACTGAGAAGACAGTGATGTAAGTCTAGTATGATTACAATATTTATGATAGCATCAAGAATACTTGTTAGGTTTGGGGTGATGTGACCAAAGAATGTATGAATGGCATCTGGAAGAAGACACTCAGGAAATCTACCCATGACTTCAAAGGATTTTCCAAGGATGAGGAGGTTGAAAAAATCAATAGGGCTGTGGTTGTCATGGCAAACAGCTTTAAACTGGGTCTAGATGAAGATGACATTGAGGAGCTCCTGAGGAATTGATTGAATAGGAGTTGTTGAAACTTGAACAGGACACATAACTGAAAAGGAGGCAAGAGAAACAAAAACTGCAGGAGAAGAAAAAAAAAAAAACTCCTGAGAAAATTCACAGTGCAGTATTTGGCAGATGCTTTTACAGACTTAAACAAGCTCCGTAAAATGTTTGAAAACACAAACTTCAACACTAAAAGTTTTTCATTAATAAAGAGAAATGGTTATGGTGTGTGATCTCCTTACAAACTAAGCTATGCTGAAAATGAAAAGACACAAGCATGCCATCATGTACATATTTTTAAAGAATGATTGTGAGATTGGTTGGCAATGGGGGAAGGTCATGTGAGGAACCAGGCCTGGGAACTTTGGCTGAACTGCCCACACCCATGCCCACCAAAAGGAAACGGCCCAGAGCCCTTTGAAAAAGAACGACTGTCTGTCAGCCAATGAAATTTTGCCACATCATATCAAGCCACCACCCTACAGATGCTATAAATTACCCCCCCCCCCATCCCACCGCGGGATAATCCCAATTTCTCTGGCCTCAGGTACCAGAGAACTTCATCCGGGATGCGCTTTACTAAATAAAGCTTTTGCTATTCCTCATTTGGTGGCTATGCTCTTCTTTCTTCCTTGACAGGGAAAATACCTTATAATGACATCTCCTCAAGAAGAGCCTCAGGCAGGTCCTTTAGAAGATATTTCAGAAAAAGGCAGTGTCATCATAGATGTGATAGTTTCATATGTGTTATGTAATGGCAGTGGCCTAGCCTTGCAGGTTCACATTGGATTCAGGCAGATGGTATAGGAACTGTGGAGCCAGAGGATAGTGGGCTATTCCTTTTACTGGAGTCTCACAATGGCAAACAAGCAAGCAGAGAGGGAAAACCACTTCCCTCTCTCTCTCAGGATTCCCCAGCAAAACAGTCAGGGAGGTGGGGAGGGCAGGAAGGAAATATGTTCTTTGGCAAACAATAGCAAGCAATGGTCTCTCCCAAGCAGGCAGGCAATCTGCAATTTGCAATCTGCTGCCCTGAGAGCAAGCACTCATAGACTTCCATAGACTATATAGACAATGCACCGCCCAATCATTGCTCACATGTACCAGTCAGGCAAAGTACAAGGTGAGCAAGCCTAACACACTTGTTTGCCCAACATGTTATTACTCCTAAAGACTTTACAATGCATCAAGGCATAAAAATGATAGACAAAGATGTTTAATGATCTTGACTCCATGTAGGCCTAAGCTAATGTGTGTGATTGTATCTTAGTTTAAAAAAAAAAACCATTTAGAAAGTCAAAGAATTAAAGATAGAGAAAATTTTAAAGAATAAGATTATAAAGAAAAGATATTTCTGAGGTAATGTAATACTCAAATTCTCCCACAACTCCATCAAAATTATGACTAAACTACAGAACAATCATCATTCAAAACCTCTTGATTCTGAATGGTGTATTTGATGAGAACCTTTTGGTGAATAATTAAGCAATGTATACTAAGTCCTTTGGCCCACCAGTATTACTGATGGAGATTTATCATCTGAATAAACTTGCAAAAAGATATATGTATAATATTCAATACTAAAACATTATTTTCAATAACAAAACCAAAGTTATGACCTAAACTGGTGTCAGTGGGGAGGTGTATAAATAATTAGTAATTCAACTACTCAAAAGAGGACACCAAAGAGCTTTTATTCACAATACATACCTTATGTCATAATTTACAGTTCCCCGATAGTATATATAGTAAGATTTTGTTTTTGAAAAGATTGTGTTACCAGGTGCCTGAACTTTTTGGAAGTATTTACATTTATTCTTAAAACATAATAACATTAGAAATTTGACTGGAGCTGAACGGGCACATGAAGAAATTCAAATAATATATGTTGGGCAAACGAGTGGTCAAATCTGTATTTTCTGTTTTTCTCTCTTATTGTTAAAGATGGCCGCTGCTCTCACGTGGTAATGATCTCACGTGATACAGCTAATTGTTAATATATGTTGGGGGAGAACTTTTGCACCAAAAAGTTTTAAAAGGATGAGCTAGGAGGCCATTTGAAGGAGAGACCACATTGTAGTAGGGAGAAGGAGCCCATATTGTGGCAGAGCAGAGAGGCCACATGAAGGATCTAGCCAAAATGGCAGAATGCTGAAGGAGAAGCCAGTTTGTGTAGGAGAAGGAGATGGGGAACAGAGATTAATAAGACTGGTAAGGGCCTTTGATTCTAGGAAAATAAATGGAAAAAGTCAGTGGCTTTAGGAGCCCTGAATGGAAAGGGAAGTGTTTTCCTCCTGTGTTTACTTTCTTGCCCGCCAGTTGCAATCAGGAATAAAGGAAAATGGCTCACCAGTTTCTGGCTCCACTGTTCCTTTATGATCTGTCTGGATGAAATGCAAACCTGTCTGGATGAAATGCATTTGCCAGTCGGCTGTGATGGTGGCTGCAGCTACTAGCTTTACACTCAATTTAATTTGTTTTGTAACTGAGCTCGTAAGTCAGTCAACTCGTGTATCAAACCACCAATACTGAACCCATGCGCCAACTCCCCAACTAGCAGCAGCTTTCCAAATCACAACTTGTATATCACTCGGATATCAAACAAAAATACAGACTGAGTCACAGCTCGTATTTAAAAAAAAAAAAATTTGTATGTTGATCTGTTCATATCTCAAGGTACCACTGTATATTATTAAGATGAACATGAATTATATAAACTTTAGAGTTATAGTTTGTCAAAGATATCTTTCCATCACAACTGATCCCCTAAATAATTAAGTTTTATGTCTAATTCAGATAAATAGTTGATTATTAAACATTTCATTTTAAATTAAAATTACTATTATAATTTAACATAACTATCATATAGTGTATGTGATAGTCAATGATATGTATTTGTAACTCAGATTCCCTAGATTTTTTTTATTATAATATGCATAGAATTACCATAGGTTGAGAATTTTTAGCTATATCTTATTTGAATCATCATCTATAAAAATGAATAATTCTCAAGTATATAAGAAGAATAATACAGTTAGTTCAGGAAGTCTCAAAGTTGGTACTGGGTGTGAACAAAATTCCACAATTTACTTTTTGCCCAAAATATGAATGTTATAGTAATATAATGTTATAGTATTTAAATATATAGAAATATAGAAAAATTTGGAAAATATATAGAAATAATTAGAATATAAAATTAAAAGCAATTAAGGAAAGTAAAGTTATGCCATCTGGATAGGAATTAATCTAGTGTGTACAGATATGACAGGCAGACTCTGCCTTGTGCACAGGGCCCAGTTAGTGTGTGTATGAAGTTATATATAGATAGAAGTGACTTGATGTCATAACTCTGTAGGTTAACATAAACAAGAAGCTTCCCTTGTACACCTTAAAAGTGGCTTGATGTGACATTTCAGTAAATTAACATAAAAAAAGGATCCCTGTTAGGAATTCTCAAAAAGGTGGTTTGAAGTGATAAGCCTATAGCTTGACACCTGTTAGAAGGCATAGGCCAGAAAAGGTACTAGAGCTAAGGGTCCCCCCCCCTGCTTCGGTAGTCACCCAGACTCCAATGTGGAATATGGAACATGGAATGTCTCCACGCCACTCTGACCAAGGACAGCTGAGAGGAGCACACCGACAGGGCCCCCTTAAGCTGTATGTACCCAGGCACACCATAGGATCTGTGCATAATAAACTGCCTGTGGTTTTTGCAACTAATTTGTGTGTCAGTTGTGTCTTTCCTCTTGTGGTGATTGGTCTCAGCACCAATAAGTAGAATCCTCACAGCTGCCTCAAGAGTAGTCTCAAAGAGGCTGCCAGCCCTGCTGTTAAGCAGGAGAGTCCCACTGTGCAAGGAAGTCAAATTAGGAAGGCCTGATCAACATAGAGCTTGGGCTTTACTGGGACAGTTACACAGAGTCAAGATAATTGTCAGTTTTGGTGAATTAATAGAATAAAGTCTGATGACTTTATTAAATGTTGCCACCAGATGTTGCATAAAATATTTGTTTTAAATGTTGCTTAATTTCAAATATTTTTATAAATTAAAGTTTAGGTATTAAGGAATTCAATCCTTATGGAATACTGTAACTGTTTATAAAATTATAATTCTACTTAAAATAGAGTTCTTACTAGATGCATATTCCATCCATTTGATAGACTTCAAAAAGGGCTACCTTACTCTAAGTTCCCAGCTCTTCTAGAGCCTATTTGCATTGGCTCTCCAGAGTTAATTATGCACCTCTTCCCAATATTAAATGCACAGATGACTCTTTTGTAGCTTACGTCCACCATGGTGAAGGCATTTACAAAGTAACTAGGAAATTATAGAAATCATAGCTTTCCCCTGTTTCCTGAAGAGAAGTTCGTTAAATATGTACCTGCTCATGACTGATTAGAACTGTGATGGTGAACCTTTTTATATAAACCGCCCACTTTTGCAGTGCTGATCAACCTGGTCCCTCCCGTCCACTAGTGGGATTCCAGCTTTCATGGTGGGAGGTAGCGGAGCAAGCAAACGGCGTGGAGGGAATAGAACATCATGTAACAGTTAATATACTATTAACGACTAAAAATGTTATATATAAACCATGACAGTTTGCTTCCTTGCAGATGGTCATTGCTAAAAAAAAAAGAATATGTTAGGTCCTTTTGGTTCCTATCAACAATTTTGACCACTTTATATCCCTGTAGTTATAAATCACAGTTATCAAGAGTGAATTTTAACATAAGAAAGAATTGCTAATGAAGGTTTGTTTATCCAGTGTTTATTTACTGGTATCTGGCTGAGGAGAGGGCTGGCATGATGGCTCTGGCAATGAACAGCGAGCACTGAATCCAAGAAATGTGACAGGAGAAGGAATAGTGGGATTTTAAAAATAATACCAGTAAAACATCATTATTAGTCAAACTAGATATTATATGAATGTTGCATTAATTGCTACATTAAACATTTTGTGGTTTATATTGCAAGATTAGAACCATTTTTAGAAAATAAACCTTTTTAAAAAAATGGTTATAATCTTTGAAAAACAGGTTTTTAAGTGTGATGCTACATTTTTGTTATTTTTTTGGTCTTGCTAAATTGTTTGCAATTAAAATAATAGTTTTGATATATTTTAATGATGTCATAAATATATTTACCTTTTCACTAATTTTTGTTCTCTCTAAAAATCTAAATTTTGCCTTCAATAAAGAAGTCCTCAATTTATCCATACTATAAATTATGAAATACCTCTGTCCTCTATTATTTAACTAGATAGGGAATGGAATGACTAACCTCCAGCAGTGTTTTCACAGAAAAGCATTAATGTAACTCCTCCTTTTCCCACTACAGAAATACACTGTATGTCCTTCTGCAGAGCCAGCAGCTGAGCCACACAAAAGAGATATTTACCAGATAACGAACACAGATGCCAGGTCTGGAATACATTTTTTAGCATTGACATCTGTGTATGCAAAGCTCTTGGCTGCTTTCTTAGTTTGAGGCTTGGATGGGGCTGTTATGCCTGTTGAAATCGCTGCTAAATGTGCTCATATCTGTGTAGCAAGCTCTGATGATCTGCTGAGGAGTTCAGCCATTGACAAACTACGTGAAAAGTTTTAATACTAGAAATCCATCATCTTTGTTTTCATGACCGACCTATGTCCACAGGGATTTGTCCCTATTTAATAATAGTGCACCATAAATGATTGATGAGCGGAGGGTTGGGGAGAGATGGAAGAGGATATAGGGTGTATAAATGGTGAGGGAAGAAGACGACTTGTGGTGGTGAACACACAGCATGGCGGATGAATGATGTGTTGTGGAACTGTGCACCTGAAACCTGTATAATTTTATTAACCAGTGTCATGCCAATAAATTCAATAAAAAGGAAAAAAGAAGAAAAAGCACCCTAAATAAAAATCATTCACAATTTCCATATAGAAATAACGACTATAAAGGGCCCTTCACTAAGATAATCTCAAATCAATTCTTTGTATCTTTAATTTTTTTTGGTTATTACTATTTATTTCTTTAAGCAAAATATTCTGCTACCCACATTCAATTAAATTCAAAATTTAAGTTTCACTACTTTACTCATGATCAATACTGTTGTGGTTTTTTGTTTGTTTTTATCCTTGAGGGAATTTTACCTCTGTAAACTGTATGACAAAGGGAAAAAACACCAGTCACAGGGCACAAGGGAGCAGACAGCAAACAGCCGGACATGAGGACAGTGTCACAACTCCAGGGGCTGGCAGTGTCTGGGCTTCTGAAGTAGAATATTCTTCAACTAGGCACACCACAGCTACTTGTGTGGTTGGTGAATAGCTAAAGGCCATGTCTGTCCCATCACATGGTTTAACACACAGCTCGAGTAACTCCAGTGAGCAGGCAGGTGCGAATGGACCCTGAAAGCCAGTTTTTAAAAAAGCCTATAGAAGGGTCAAAAATTCACCTTTTTCACCCAGTCCCCTCCCCAAAAAAGAACTTCCCCTCCTCTAACAGCTTTCAGTCTTCTTTCTTGCTTTAAAAGTAAATTACGAAAACCCAAACTTTTTCCGTGCGGTAATCCTCACTTATCAGCCATTTTGCTTACCCAGGTTCCCCTTCCCTGAAGCTGAGGTCTGAAACTTGAATGAGAAATTCCAGAAGTAAACAATTTATCGATTTTAAATTGTGTGCTGTTTGGAGTACTGTAATGAAATCTTCTGCTTTCCCCTGACCCACCTGGGACGGGTGTCCTCCTTTGTCCTTGTTCTCACACTCTACACTACCCACCTGTTAGTTGCTTAGGACTCATCTCAGTTTTCAGATCAACTGTCAAGGAATCCCAGTGCTGTGTTCAAGTCGCCCTTATTTTACTTAGTTCTGGCCCCTAAGCACAAGGGCAGTGATGGGGGCCTTTCAGATATGCCAAAGAGAAACCATGAAATGCTTCCTTTAGGTCAAAAGGTAGGTACAGTACAGAATATTTTGAGATTATATATATATATATATATATATATATATATATATATCACCTTTATATAACTTTTATGACAGTATATTGTTATGATTGTTCTATTTCATTATTAGTTACTGTAGTTAATCTCTTACTGTGCCTCTTTTATAAATTAAACTTAGTCATAGGTATATACAGAAGAAAAAATAGTATCGATATATACAGTGCTGATTCTATCCCTGGGTTCATGCATCCACTGGGGTCCTGGTAGTATCCCCCATAGATAAAGGAGAGCTACTGTGCTAGGAAATTCATCAATTTCTAATTTCTTCATTAAGAAATCAAATTCGAGCAAGTATATTCTGAATCCAAATGATTATTACAGTAAAAAGGTAATTTAAATGAATTTATAAAAATAAATACAGAATTTTATTTAATATTTTGGCTAGAATGTCCTCAATTTAGTAGATATTTTAATTAAAATATTAATAAATGTTTCTTAAAACCTGAGTCCTTTTAAAACATGTGCTATACAAAAATATTCATCAAAAGGTTTTAACGCCGACTTAGATGAGAAATTGTTAATGTTACTTTTCACAGTTCAGGAGAAATAATGTACTCTTAAATATTTAACTGCTACCTGGTTTTGTATTTAAAATAAATAAAAACCCACTTTATGTTTCTGTTGAGATTCATATTTATTATCTGAGCTATACATTTTTTTTTTAATATTCTAGTTTACTTTATAATAGTAAACTGAGTTTTAGTGGTTTTATTTAGTTTTTGGAATGATCATAAAACAAAACCAACAAACATGCACAGACATACACACTGACACTCTGGCTCATCTGAAACAAATACCCAGTAAAGCTACAACATTCATTTTGTGTCTGTTATACTCCCCAAGTGCAGCAGGCTTGGAAATAATTCTACATACTTTGAAGATTGATAATAAGACATGCATGGTTCTTCTGAACACATAGCTCTCTAGCATAATTACACTTAAAGCACATGTAAACGTTTTTTGTTTTTTTTTTAAATCAAAAGGAAAATGCAGTTATTAAGGTGCACTTTGTATCCCTTAATAAAGCCCCCAAAGACTAATTATACTTTAGCTTTAGTGCTGTTCATATGGGTTTTTGTACACTTAGGTTGTTTGAAAATATTATCTTCCAAAGTGTGGAAGAATCATTTGGATGACATTGTAAGCTCTTGATGCCAAGCTGGGAAATTTTCTTCCAAAGGCAGCATCTGGTTCTTTGGCAAATTCATTGGTGGTTTTTCTGCACCTCTTGGTCTGTTATATGTCTGGCTGCTTTTAAGGACCTTTCTCTAGTTTACTGAAATGAAGGACTATATAAATCATGGAAACATACTGTGATGTTGATGTAAGAAGTAGCTCCGAAACTAAGGCTCCGCACATGAGATACGCATTAACAGTCATATTTGTATGCTGATAGACTTGTAGGAACAGCTGTTTTTGCAAATGCCTGGGACTGCCTAAATGTGCAAGATGAATAAGCATATTATGTGTTTAACAGAAAAAAAAATATTTAAAAGTCATTGATATTGTTTGAAAATTTATTTTTCACACATTCAAAAGTTAATTAATTGAGAAGTACCAAACAGAAGGGAGTTGTTCAGATTCTGCTATTTTTTCTGTTAAAGCTATTAAAGAAGTGAGTAGAAAAATGTCTTGTGATGTGAGGTAACATTAACACTTTAGCATATTTCTGTGTTTTCCAAAAATACCACACGTGAAGAATAATTCTTTTAAATACCAGAATTCATAATCAATAGAGCAGTTATAAGGCAGGATTATTTCTTCTCTGGATAATTACAAGTAATGTAATTCACTCATTTCTGACATAATGATAAATAAGAGAGTGTGCAAGACAAAGGTTACTTTATTGGTATGTTTCCCGATTTCTCTTTTTTTTTAGGTAACCCCTGCTAAGGAAAAGATTAAATAAAAACTCCTCAAGGTACCTTATAGCTCCTATAATCAGTGTTTGTTCATTGACTTACACTCATCAGAAACTGTTTTAAATCCAGTGGACTAAAACTAAAATGCCATGATGACCTAAAGTTCAAGTGGCTTGTACTTTGACCACACTGATAAAGAATTTGGAAAAATAAGGAAGTATAGAGAATGTAGAATTTAAAACACAACACAGTAAGCATGGTTTGATTGTTACAGTATGACAGATACCAGCTCATTTTTCCTTGATAAATCAAGAAAGTTTTAGTAAAGAAGTAGTAATTGATCTATGTCTGAATAAAAGTCAGAGGTTAAAATATTTTTAACAGAATATTTCAGAAAGCTGGAAAGCAAGTTATAAGGGAATGCATTGTAAAAGTTGATGGTTTTCTTAGAGAAACTCAGCATTGCTTTGGCCAACCCGTTCTTACACTATATGGCAAAATAAAGGTTCAAAAAGGCCTCTTTGTATTTCTGTTTGAATTTGTATGTGCCTGAAGGGCCTGTGCCTGCGCTTGGCTGCTGGAGGATGAGGGCCTTGTGGAGACAAGCTCAGTAGTTCAAGTCCCTCCAGCTAAAGCCAACCTAAACCAGTCAATAGTCAGCCTCACTAAACATATGAATTAGCCCAAGATGAAAAAAATCAACCAACCCCATGGAGTTCTGTCAAAATTGCTTGTAAGCTAAATAAGTGTTTTGTATTGATGTGTTATAGTGTGCCTCATGCAGCATGATTATGATAGACATTGCTCCCAGAGATTGGATGCTGTAAAAGCAAAATATAAAATGAGTGGATTTGTGGAGTGAGGTAGGAAAGGGCAGCAGACAAAAAAGAAATTATTGTACAAAGAAGGAAAATGTTAAATATTATAAATTCTTCGGGTACAAAACCACGACAACAAGGGTGGTATTTATGATAGGAACATTATGACCCATGTTATGCATTGAGAAAATTTTTGGTAAAACTGATAGAAGGTAGAAATGACATGAACAAAGGGATTTTCAGAAAGACTACACCTCCTTCACACAAATCTGATTCCAAGAAAAAATTGACTGATGACATTGGTTACATCTACAATAGTAAATTTATGCCATGTGATATTATAAAGCATTTGAATTAATGTAAATATGGTTATTTATTTTCAGTAGAGGATTATGTACATTATATTTAAGAAAAAAAGAGATTCCAAAATGCTTATGTCATAACATTCCACTTTGGTGGGCAAGTACTATTGTTAGCCTAGGTAACTAGTTATTAATAAAGGAAGGGAGTGAAGGGAATCAGACATTGAGGAGTCTACTCTACCAGGAATCTGCTTTGCTAGGAAGTTGCAATATTCAAAGGCACACTATAGGGACAGCAGCATTGCCTGTGGAAGAGATGAACACCCCTCCCTCTTCTATGTAGGGAGGGAGGACCAATTTTCCAATAGCTCCCTGTGGTACAACTGGCTACTGTCCCTAATTACCAAGGGAAAGATACAGTAAAGGGTAAATTTTCTTGCTGGGTAAATGCCCAGTAGAAGCCAAGATAGTTCTGGGTAGGTAAGCACATACACAATAGGAAGGAAGATGGTGACCATAAGGGGTGGAGACTAGCCTGGGGAAAGGCTCAGATTATGTAAGGGACTAAAAACCCGGAAGATCTAGGAAGTGTTGGTTTGGGGGAGAACCCAATGCAGGCCAGCAATGACTAGTAAGTTGATTGGTTAGTTTTAAAAAGTGCCTGGTTCTACCCAAACCCAAAGTAATATAATCCAAGCTTAACAAAGTTCTCTCTTGCTGGGTAACATGTGCTGGCTCTGTGTACTCATGTAATCTCTCTTCATAGTAGCTATGCAGGTCTGACACCCACATGGACTCCAAGTGCAGGCACCAAGCTCTAGCCTGTGTATAGCAATGTAGTTAGCCCGACAGAAACAAAGGCTGAATTTAACTTTGATATGGACTGAACCTGTGGACCTTGGCCTTTCTTCTTGGACTAATGAAGACAAGTGTAAAGCCAGGAGCGGCCATCATGGCCATTCACATGCTGGTTTGCCTTAGATTCAGACAGTTGGTAATGAAACAATGGAGCCAAGAACTGGTGGGCCATCATCTTTAATCCTAGCTTGCACCCAGCGGGCAAGTAAAAACACACACCGGGCTCCAAAACCCACTCATTCAGTGCTCACAAAGCTACTGACTTACCCGAGTTTCCTAGAATCAAAGGTTTCTAGCTCACCTGCCTTATTCACCTCTGTTCCCTGTTAGATTCAGGGAGTACTGGGGCTGCCAAAGAGTGTACCTATTGAAAGAACAGGGAGTGCTGCAAAGAGTGTAACTACTGAAGGAACAGTAAGTGCTGATATGGCACCTGTGAGGCTGGGAACAAAGAAGGTCAGAGACCCTTATCAGAAGTTTAGGTTTGAAATTCGCCACTAAGCTAAAACCGGCCCCTGTTGCTATGCTGGCCCCTGTTGCTATGCTGCGTGTGACCTCCCTAGCCAATAGCTAAACTGCCACATCTGCTTCTGTACTATGCTTGCTCACTTAGGATATATAAGGGCCTGGCTGTAAGCTCCAGGTGCGGCTTCTGTTTGCAGCTCCTTGTGGGCACAATGTCTCTGGACATCTTGGGAGTTCGCCCCTGCGCAGGTTAAACTGGCCAATAAAGTAACATCTTAACTCCTGAAAGTCTCTGACGTTTGTTCCCATACCCGGTGGATGCTACATTCCCCATCTCCTTCCTTCTCCCTGCACAAACTCTGCACAAACTGACTTCTCCTTTAACACTCCACCATCTTGGCAGCTTCTCCTGGCCTCCTCCACATAGCCTTTCTCTGCTCTCCTCTCTAATGCTAATCTCAGGAACTGAGAGAGAAAGCTCCCGGTCTGCCCCACTGTATAGTGTAGAAATCAAAACCTTTAATCCAATATACAAAATAGGGAAGTCTCTAATACAAAGTCACTTATCTGAGGCATGATGGGATTGCACCACCCCACATCAAAAAGAGTGGGAAAGGCTTAGTCCTAAAACTAAGCACCAGGCTACAAGGATCCTGCCTGCCCACCCACTGCCCACCCCCAACACACATTAATACAATCATGCCCATCCCAAAGAATCACCTGGGCGACGGGCTTCCACATGGGTAGCACCA
This sequence comes from Saccopteryx bilineata, assembly GCF_036850765.1. Classification (NCBI taxonomy): domain Eukaryota; kingdom Metazoa; phylum Chordata; class Mammalia; order Chiroptera; family Emballonuridae; genus Saccopteryx; species Saccopteryx bilineata. The sequence goes on along the minus strand of NC_089495.1, from coordinate 86,734,179 downwards.
TCTTTAACAAAGTAAGCATAATATATTTTATCTGCCCAACAATCCACCCCTATGCTCACTTTACTTCCCACAATCTATACCACCAGCATCCCCATACAAGGAAATTAGGCACATTACACAAATTACAATATGGCAAATCATACAATTTCAACAATTACAAAGGTACATCTCATCAGTCTCTGAGCACTTTGCCAAAAGCGCAAAATGTCCTCAGCCTTCTTTCTAGCCATAGGAAAAGCTTCCCGGGGCAGGGGAGTGCTTCCACCAAAACCGCCCCCCACTCCCTTCAGAGTATTTCACATTGTCCAAAATCCATAAGTCCATCCAGCAAAGGAGACAGTGCTCACTCTGGTCATAGTCCGGGAAATCAGTCCACGCACAAGGGGTGTTAGCCACCCCCCTTCATTCCTGCCATCCTGTCAGGTCTTACACTGTCCCAAGGAGGATCACTTGGCAATGGCAGTCAGCATTTACATCTCTGCTCCAGAGAGCATGATAGCATTCACCCCTATGTCCCAAAATTGAAGACCTACCAGGACTATAGTAAGAACTCCTTGCTGCTGGGCTCTCACCTTCTGGAGACTGTGGGTCGCAACTCCAAGCAGATTTTCCTCATCCTCCAAAGAGGAACTGAAAACACCAGCTCCCACTGCTGGGCTCGAGCCCCAGGCTGCCGCAGCCTTCTGCTCCACAGAACTTGCAGCTCTGGACCTGGCCTCAGCCTCAGCCTCAGTCCCGACCTCCTGCCGCTGCTGGCTCTCCACAATGTCCAGGGCAATCTGCAACTCATGAACCTGTGAATCCTCCTTCAGTAGTTGCTCCATTTCCAGGTGAATCTCACAAACCTGGTCGGCCTCCTTCGGTGCTTGCTTCAGCTCCAGGGTCAGCATCTCTTTCTCCCACATTTGCTCCAGCTCTTTCCACTGCTCAGTTTGCAGGTCCTGGGCAGCCTCTTCCACAGAGCTCTCGGTTTCCTCATGCATGGCTGTAAAAGTCAACCAGCCTATGGTTCCCAAACAGACAGCCATGGGAACCATAATAGCAACCAGTTCTCTACTCCACTGCTCAAAGGTGGTGGTGGCTCCATACTCATCTGTATTGAATCCTGCCATAGACTATGCCAAATATAAAGCCAGGAGCTGCCATCGCGGCCACTCACATGCAGATTTGCATTAGATTCGAACAGCTGGTAATGAAACAATGGAGCCAAGAACTGGTGGGCCATCATCATCTTTAATAATAGCTTGCACCCACAGGCAAGTGAAAACACATAGTGGGCACTAAAACCCACTCATTCAGTGCTCACAAAGCTACTGACTTATCCAAGTTTCTTAGAATTAAAGGTTTCTAGCTCACCAGCTTTATTCACCTCTGTTCCCCATCTTCTTCCTTCTCCCTGCACAAACTCTGCACAAACTGGCATCTCCTTTAACACTCCACCATCCTGGCTGGTTCTCCTGGCCTCCTCCACATGGCCTTTCTCTGCCCTCCTCTCTAATGTTAATCTCAGGAACCGAGAGAGCAAGCTCCCGGTCTGCCCCATTGTATAGTGCAGAAATCAAAACCTTTAATCCAATATACAAAATAGGGAAGTCTCTAATACCAAGTCACTTATCTGAGGCATGATGGGATTGTACCACCCCACATCAAAAAGGGTGGGAAAGGCTTAGTCCTAAAACCTGGCACCAGGCTACAAGGATCCTGCCTGCCCACAGCCCACCCCCAACACACATAAATACAATCACGACCATCCCAAGCAATCACCTGGGTGATGAGCTTCTATGTGGGCAGCACCATCTTTAACAAAGTGAGCATAATATATTTTATCTGCCCAACAACAAGGCTTCATTTTTTCTTCACAGGAGGACAGACAGAAATGAGACATAGGGGAACCTGGGATCAGCTTCCATTGCTATCCCAATAAATCTTACCACTACACCTTATCCTTCCCTCCCACACATGGGTCTCCAGAATGCTCTTCTTGTGATTGCATGAAAGGACCCCATTTCCACCTGCAACACTACTTGCAAAGGCAGATAATTAAAGGCAGAGAAGTGGTCTTATTTGGCATGTACTGACATGACTGACTCTGTCCTTTTCAGGCCAAAACTTCATGCCATCTCTTACTCTCATAAAAGTTCTCATAGATCTTTAGTGATATAGGCTATTCACATTCCAATTTTTGTATGGTTACTTTTATTTTAAGACAAAAATTCAGTTCAACTCTTCTGGTATAATTTCTCTCCTTTCCACTTAAAGTAATTACACTGCTTTGTAACCACTAGAGCAATTACTTTCTTTTGTGTTTTTTTTTTCCTTTTTTAAATTCTTAGTGAATTTATTGGGGTGACATTAGTTGATAATTTTACATAGGTTTCAACTGTACAGTTCTTCAGTATATCATCTGTAGATTACATTGTGTGATCATTACCTGAAGTCAAGTCTCCTTTCGTTCCCGTTAATCCTCCCTTTACCCACTTTACCTGCCCCACCCGCCTTTCCCTCTGATGATCTCTGTATTGTTGTCCCATCTCAGAGGTTTGTTTTGTCTTAATTCTTTCACCCTTTTCACCCAACCCTCAAATCTCTTCTCTTCTGATAGCTGTCAGTCTGTTCTCTGTATCTATGAATTTGTCTCTCTTTTGTTTATTTTTATTAGGTTCCACGTGAAATAATATTGCTGTTTTTTTAAGTGAAATAATATTGTATTTATCTTTCCCTGACTGACTTACTTCATTTAGCAAAATACCCTCCAGGTAAGATTTCCTTCTTTTTTATGGCTGAGTAGTATTTCATTGTGTAAATGTATCACAATATTATATTTTTTGATGCATTTTGAAAAGCTGACTGAACTGGACATCTCACAAAAGGATTGTGAAAAACTGATAAAATTTATTTTTTTAAAAATTTATTTATTAAATTTAATTCAGTGACATTGATAAAACAGGGTACATATGTTGAGAGAAAACATCTCAAGATTATTTTGACATTTGATTGTGCTGTATACCCCTCCCCCAAAGTCAAATTTTCTTCTGTCACCTTCTATCTAGTTTTCTTTGTGCCCCTACCTCCCCCAACTCCTCTCTCCTTCCTCACCCCATCCCCCTTCCCCCCAATCCCCACCCTCGTTGCCATCACATTCTTGTTCATGTCTCTGAGTCTCATTTTTATGTCCCATCTATGTATGGATTCATATAGTTTTTAGTTTTTTTTCTGATTTACTTATTTCACTCCGTATAATGTTATCAAGATCCATTCATGTTATTGTAAATGATCCGATGTCATCATTTCTTATGGCTGAGTTGTATTCCATAGTATATATGTACCAAAGCTTTTTTATCCACTCGTACTCTGACGGACACTTGGGCTGTTTCCAGATCTTCGCTATTGTGAACAATGCTGCCATAAACATGGGGGTGCATTTCTTCTTTTCATACAGTGCTATGATGTTCTTGGGGTAAATTCCTAACAGTGGGATAGCTGGGTCAAAAGGCAGTTTGATTTTTAATTTTTTGAGGAATCTCCATACTGTTTTCCACAGTGGCTGCACCAGTCTGCATTCCCACCAGCAGTGCAGGAGGGTTCCCTTTTCTCCACATCTTATTCTGTGTTGTTTTGTTGATTAGCGCCATTCTGCTTGGTGTGAGGTGATATCTCAGTGTGGTTTTAATTTGCAATTCTCTAATGATTAGTGATGTTGAGCATTTTTTCATATGCCTATTGGCCATCTGAATGTCCTCTTTGGAGAAGTGTCTATTCATTTCTTTTGCCCATTTTTTGATTGGCTTGTTTGTCTACCTGGTATTAAGTTTTACAAGTTCTTTATAAATTTTGGTTATTAACCCCTTATCAGACATATTGTCAAATATGTTCTCCCATTGTGTAGTTTGTCTTTTTATTCTGTTCTTGTTGTCTTTAGCTGTGCAAAAGCTTTTTAGTTTGATATAGTCCCATTTCTTTATCCTGTCTTTTATTTCACTTCCCCGTGGAAATAAATCAGCACATATATTGCTCCGAGAGATGTCCGAGAGCTTACTGCCTTTGTTTTCTTCTAATATTCCTATAGTTTTAAGGCTTACATTTAAGTCTTTTGTCAATTTTGAGGTTATTTTTGTGAGTGGTGTAAGCTGGTGATCTAGTTTCATTTTTTTTTGCAAGTAGCTGTCCAATTTTCCCAACTCCATTTGTTAAAGAGGCTGTCTTTACTCCACTGTATTTCCTTACCTCCTTTGTCAAATATCAGTTGTCCATAGAACTGTGGGTTTATTTCTGGGTTCTCTGTTCTGTTCCATAGATCTATATGCTGTTCTTTTGCCAGTACCAGGCTGTTTTGAGTACAATGGCCTTGTAGTATAACTTGATATCAGGAAGTGTGATACCTCCCACTTTATTCTTCTTTTTTAAGATTGCTGAGGCTATTCGTGTTTCTTTTGGTTCCATATAAATTTTTGGAATATTTAGTCTATATCTTTGAAGTATGTCATTGGTATTTTAATTGGTATTGCATTGAATTTATAGATTGCTTTGGGTAATATAGACATTTTAATGATGGTTATTCTTCCTAACCATGAGCACGGTATATGCTTCCACTTATTTGTATCTTTCTTCCTTGATTTCTTTTATCAATGCTTTGTAATTTTCCGAGTATAAGTCTTTAGTCTCCTTGGTTAAGATTACTCCTAGGTACTTTATTTTTTTGGTTGTAATTGAGAAGGGGATTGTTTTCTTAATTTCTCTTTCTGACAGTTCATTGTTGGCATATAAAAATGCTTCTGATTTCTGAGTATTGATTTTTATATCCTGCCACTTTGCTGAATACATTTATCTGGTCCTGTAGTTTTTTGACTGAGACTTTAGGGTTTTGTATATACAATATCATATCTTCTGCAAATAATGATAGTTTTACTTCTTCTTTTCCAACTTGAATGCCTTTTATTTCTTCTTCTTGTCTGATTGCTGTGGCTAGGACTTCCAGGACCATGTTAAATAAGAGTGGTGAAAGGGGGCAACCCTGCCTTGTTCCTGATCTTAAGGGTATTGCTTTTAATTTTTGCCCATTGAGTATGATGTTGGCCGTGGGTTTCTCATAGATGGCTTTTATCATGTTGAGGTATGTTCCCTGTATTCCCACTTTGCTGAGAGTTTTGATCATGAATGGGTGCTGGATTTTATCAAATGCTTTTTCTGCATCTATTGAAATTATCATATGGTTTTTCTCCTTCTTTTTGTTTATGTGATGAATCACATTGATTGATTTACAAATATTGTACCAGCCTTGCCTCCCCAGAATAAATCCCACTTGATCATGGTGTATGATTTTTTCCATATATTGTTGGATCCGGTTTGCTAATATTTTGTTGAGGATTTTAGCATCTATATTCATCAGAGATATTGGCCTATAATTTTCTTTCTTTGTGTTGTCTTTGCTTGGTTTTGGAATCAGAATTATGCTCGCCTCATAAAAGGAGCTTGGAAGTCTTCCTTCCTCTTGAATTTTTTGAAATAGTTTAAGAAAGATAGGAGTTAGTTCTTCTTTGAATATTTGGTAGAATTCAGATGTGAAGCCATTAGGCCCCGGACTTCACTTTGTTGGGAGTTTTTTGATAACTGTTTCAATCTCATTTGGAGTAATCGGTCTGTTTAAGTTTTCTGATTCTTCCAGATTGATTTTTGGAAGATTGTATGTTTCAAGGAATTTTTCCATTTCATCTAGGTTGTCTAGTTTTTGGCATACAGTTCTTCTTGGTATTTTCTTACAATATTTTGTATTTCTGTTGTGTCAGTTGTTATTTCTCCTCTCTCATTTCTAATTTTATTTATTTGAGTCCTCTCTCTCTTTTTCTCAGTGAGTCTAGTTAAAGGTTCATCCATCTTGTTTACCTTTTCAAAGAACCAGCTCCTAATTTCATTGATCTTCTCTATTGTTTCTTTAGCCTCTATGTGATTTATTTCTGCTATGATCTTTATTATTTCCTTCCTTCTACTACATTTGGGCTTTATTTGCTGTTCTTTTTCTAGTTCTTTTAGATGCAGGGTTAAGTTGTTTATTTGAGCTTTTTCTAGCTTCTGAAAGTGTGCCTGTAGTGCTATGAACTTCCCTCTCAGTACTGCTTTTGCTGTGTCCCATAAATTTTGAGTTGTTGTATGCTCATTGTCATTCATTTCTAGGAATTTTTTTATTTCTTCTTTGATCTCATTTTTAATTCATTCATTATTTAACAACATGCTATTTAGTTTCCATGTGTTTGAGAATTTTTGAGCTTTTCGCCCTTTAAATCCACCAAAGCCTGCTTTATTTATTTAGGTGCTCCTATATTAGGTGCATAGATATTTATAATAGTTATATCTTCCTGTTGGATTACTCCCTTTATCATTATGTAGTGGCCTTCTTTATCTCTTACTATATCCTTTGTTTTAAAGTCCAATTTGTCTGATATAAGTATTGCTACCCCAGCTTTTTTTTCATTTCCATTTGCATGAAATATTTTTTTCCATCCTTTTACCTTCAATCTATGTGCAACTTTGGTTTTAAGGTGTGTCTCTTGTAGACAGCATATGTACGGGTCCTGTTTTCTTATCCACGCAGCTACCCTATGTCTTTTGATTGGATCATTTAATCCATTTACATTTATGGTTATTATTGATATGTAGTTGTTTATTGCCATTTTATTCTTTAAAGCTGTATTCCTTTTTCACTATATTCTTTTCCTACTTTGATCTGTTTACAACAGGCCCCTTAACATTTCCTGCAACACTGGTTTGGTTGTAATGAATTCCTTGAGTTGTTTTTTGTCTGGGAAGCTTTTTATTTCTCCTTCAATTTTAAACAATAGCCTTGTTGGATAAAGTAGTCTTGGTTGTAGGTTCTTGTTCTGCATTACTTTCAATATTTCTTGCCATTCCCTTCCGGCCTCAAGTGTTTCTGTTGAGAGGTCGGATGTCATCCTTATGGGGGCTCCTTTGTAGGTGATAGCTTTTTTTTCTCTTGCAGCTTTTAATATTTTCTCTTTATTACTTAGCTTTGGTATTTTAATTATAATGTGTCTGGGTGTAGGTTTCTTTGGATTTCTCTTTTTTTTTAATAATTTTATATTTTCATGGGGTGACATCAATAAATCAGGATACATATATTCAAAAATAACAAGTCCAGGTTATCTTGTCATTCAATTATGTTGCATACCCACCACCCAAAGTCAGATTGTCCTCTGTCACCTTCTATCTTGTTTTCTTTGTGCCCCTCCCCAACCCCTTTCCCTCTCCCTTTCCCCCCTCCCCCCTGTAACCACCACACTCTTATCAATGTCTCTTAGTTTCACTTTTATGTCCCACCTACGTATGGAATAATGCAGTTCCTGTTTTTTTTCTGATTTACTTATTTCGCTTTGTATCATGTTATCAAGATCCCACCATTTTGCTGTAAATGTTCCGATATCATCATTTCTTATGGCTGAGTAGTATTCCATAGTGTATATGTGCCACATCTTCTTTATCCAGTCATCTATTGATGGGATTTTTGGTTGTTTCCATGTCCTGGCCACTGTGAACAACGCTGCAAAAAACATGAGGCTGCATGTGCCTTTACGTATCAATGTTTCTGAGTTTTGGGGATATATACCCAGTAGAGGAATTGCTGGGTCATAAGGTAGTTCTATTTTCAGTTTTTTGAGGAACCACCATACTTTCTTCCATAATGGTTGTACTACTTTACATTCCCACCAACAGTGTATGAGGGTTCCTTTTTCTCCACAGCCTCTCCAACATTTGCTATTACCTGTCTTGCTAATAATAGCTAATCGAACAGGTGTGAGGTGGTATCTCATTGCCGTTTTGATTTGCATTTCTCTAATAGCTAAAGAAGATGAGCATCTTTTCATATATCTGTTGGCCATTTGGATTTCTTCCTGGGAGAAGTGTCTATTCATATCCTCTTCCCATTTTTTTATTGGATTGTTTGTTTGTTTGTTGTTGAGTTTTATGAGTTTTTTGTATATTTTGGATATTAGGCCCTTATCTGAGCTGTTGTTTGAAAATATCATTTCCCATTTAGTTGGCTTTCTGTTTATTTTGTTATCAGTTTCTCTTGCTGAGCAAAAACTTCTTAGTCTGATGTAGTCCCATTCATTAATTTTTGCCTTCACTTCTCTTACCTGTGGAGTCAAATTCATAAAATGCTCTTTAAAACCCAGGTCCATGAATTGAGTACCTATATCTTCTTCTATGTACTTAATTGTTTCAGGTCTTATGTTTAGATCTTTGATCCATTTTGAGTTAATTTTAGTACAGGGGGAGAGACTATAGTCCAGTTTCATTCTTTTGCATGTGGCTTTCCAGTTTTCCCAGCACCATTTATTGAAGAGGCTTTCTTTTCTCCATTGTGTGTTGTTGGCCCCTTTATCAAAAATTATTTGACTATATATATGTGGTTTTATTTCTGGACTTTCTATTCTGTTCCATTGGTTTGAGTGTCTATTTTTCTGCCAATACCATGCTGTTTTGATTGTTGTGGCCCTATAATAGAGTTTGAAGTCAGGTATTGTAATGCCCCCAGCTTCATTCTTTTTCTTTAGGATTGCTTTGGCTATTCGGGGTTTTTTATAGTTCCATATAAATCTGATGGTTTTTTGCTCTATTTCTTTGAAAAACGTCATTGGAAGTTTGATGGGAATTGCATTAAATTTGTATATTGCTTTGGGTAATATAGCCATCTTGATTATATTTATTCTTCCTAGCCAAGAACAAGGTATATTCTTCCATCTCATTATACTTTTTCGATTTCCCTTAACAATGGTTTATAGTTTTCATTATATAAGTCCTTTACATTCTTTGTAATGTTTATTCCTAAGTATTTTATTTTTTTTGTTGCAATCATGAAGGGGATTATTCTTTTGAGTTCCTTCTCATTTGTTTCATTCTTGGCATATAGAAAGGCTATTGACTTCTGTATGTTAATTTTGTATCCTGCGACCTTACTGTATTGGCTTATTGTTTCTAGTAGTCTTTTTGTGGATTCTTTGGGGTTTTCGATGTATAGGATCATATCATCTGCAAAAAGTGATAGCTTTACTTCTTCTTTTCTGATATGGATGTCTTTTATTTCTTTGTCTTGTCTGATTGCTCTGGCTAGAACCTCTAGTACCATATTAAATAAGAGTGGAGAGAGTGGACAACCCTGTCTTGTTCCTGATTTAAGGAGGAAAGCCTTCAGTTTAGTGTCATTTAATATGATGTTGGCTGATGGTTTATCATATATGGCCTTTATCATGTTGAGATATTTTCCTTCTATACCCATTTTGTTGAGAGTCTTAAACATAAAATTGTGTTGTATTTTATTGAAAGCCTTTTCTGTGTCTACTGATAAGATCATGTGATTTTTGTTGTTTGTTTTGTTGATATGGTGTATTACGTTAACCGTTTTACGTATGTTGAACCATCTTTGAGATTCTGGGATGAATCCCACTTGATCATGATGGATTATTTTTTTTAATATGTTGTTGTATTAGATTTGTTAGTATTTTGTTTAGTATTTTAGCATCTGTATTCATTAGAGATATTGGTCTGTAGTTTTCTTTTTTTGTGCCATCCTTGCCTGGTTTTGGTATGAGGGTTATGTTGGCCTCATAAAATGTGTTTGGAAGTATTGCTTCTTCTTCAATTTTTTGGAAGACTTTCAGTAGAATAGAAACCAAGTCTTCTTTGAATGTTTGATTAAATTCGCTGGTATAGCCATCAGGGCCTGAACTTTTATTTTGGGGGAGGTTTTTAATGTTTTTTTCTATTTCTTCTCTACTGATAGGTCTGTTTAGGCTTTCTGCTTCTTTTTGACTCAGTCAAGGAAGGTTGTATTGTTCTAGCAATTTATCCATTTCTTCTAGGTTGTTGAATTTAGTGGCATAAAGTTTTTCATAGTAATCTACAATAATTCTTTGTATATCTACGATGTCCGTCGTAATTTCTCCTCTTTCATTTTGGATTTTGTTTATATGAGTTCTTTCTCTTTTTTCCTTGGTAAGTCTTGCCAAGGGTTTGTCAATTTTGTTGATCTTTTCAAAGAACCAGCTCCTTGTTCTATTAATTTTTTCTATAGTTTTTCTGTTCTCTAATTCATTTATTTCTGCTCTGATTTTTATTATCTCCTTTCTTTTGCTGGTTTTGGGTTGTCTTTGTTCTTCTTTTTCTAGTTCCTTAAGGTGGGAAGTTAAGTGGTTCACTTGGGCTCTCTCTTGTTTGTTCATATATGCCTGAAGTGATATGAACCTCCCTCTTATCACTGCTTTTGCTGCATCCCATAGATTCTGATATGTCGTATTGTCATTTTCATTAGTCTGTATATATCTTTTGATCTCTGCACTTATTTCTTCTTTGACCCATTCATTTTTTAAAAGTATGTTGTTTAGTTTCCACATTTTTGTGGGATTTTTTTCCTCTTTTTTGCAGTTGAATTCTAGTTTCAAGGCTTTATGATCAGAAAATATGCTTGGTACAACTTCAATTTTTCTGAATTTGCTGATGTTGTTTTTGTGACCCAACATATGGTCAATTCTTGAGAATGATCCATGTACACTGGAGAAAAATGTATACTCAGTCACTTTGGGATGAAATGTCCTGTAGATGTCTATCATATCCAGGTGCTCTAGTGTTTTGTTTACGGCCACTATATCTTTATTGATTCTCTGTTTGGATGACTGATCTAGAACCGTCAGCGGTGTATTGAGGTCTCCAAGTATGATTGTGTTTTTGTCAGTTTTTGTTTTAAGATCAATAAGTAGCTGTCTTATATATTTTGGTGCTCCTTGGTTTGGTGCATATATATTAAGAATTGTTATGTCTTCTTGATTCAGTGTCCCCTTAGCCATTATGAAATGGCCATTTTTGTCTTTGAGTACTTTTCCTGTCTTGTAGTCAGCATTATCCGATATGAGTATTGCTACACCTGCTTTTTTTTTATGTTATTTGCTTGGAGTATTGTTTTCTAGCCTTTCACTTTGAATTTATTTTTATCCTTGTAACTTAGATGATTTTCCTGTAGGCAGCATACAGTTGGATTTTCTTTTTTAATCCATTCTGCTACTCTGTGCCTTTTTATTGGTGAGTTTAATCTGTTTACATTTAGTGTAATTATTGACACTTGTGAGTTCCCTATTGCCATTTTATAGATTACTTTCTGTTAGTTTTGTGTCTTGTTTGATCCTTCTCTTTTGTTTTTCTATCTTTTGTTTTTATTTGGTTGTATTCCATACATCTTTCCTCTGTTGCTATCTTTTTTATCTCATGTGCTTCTGTGGTGGTTTTTTCAATGGTGGTTACCTTTGAGTAATGAAAAGTGTCCCTACCCTGTTCATTGTAGTGAACTATTTTGTGACTACTTTTGCACTCCATCGTCCTTTGCTACTGTTAATCTCCATCTTCTCCCCCTCTTTCTTTTTGTTGTTGTCACAGTTTAAATTTGGTTTTATTGTGTTCTTCTTGGAGCTTTTACTTGTGGCTCTGTTTTTTTTTGTTCTTTGTATCTGATTGGAGAACCCCCTTTAGTAATTCCTGGAGTGGGGTTTTCTGATGATAAATTCCCTCATTTTTTCTGTATCTGTGAATGTTTTTATTTCTCCTTCATATTTGAAGGATAGCTTTGATTGGTATAGTATTTGTGGCTGAAAGTTCCTCTCTTTCAGGACTTTAAATATTGTTGTCCACTCTCTTCTAGCTTGTAGAGTTTCTGCTGAGAAATCTGATGATAATATAATGGGCCTTCCTTTATATGTTGTATTCTTCTTTTCCCTGGCTGCCTTGAGAATTTTTTCTTTGCTGTTGGTTTGTGTCAATTTCATTATGATGTGCCTTGGAGTAGGTTTGTTGGGGTTAAGAAAACTCGGAGTTCTGTTTGCTTCTTGATCTTGAGGCTTTAGTTCTTTCCACCGGCTTGGAAATTTCTCATCTATTTTTTGTTTGAGTATGTCCTCCATTCCATTTTCTCTCTCTTCTCCCTCTGATATACCTATTATTCTTATGTTATTCTTTTTGATGGAGTCAGATAATTCTTGTAGGGCTATCTCATTTTTTTTAATTTTTGAGTCTCTTTCTTCTTCTCTCTGTTGTGCCTCAAGTTGCTTGTCTTCTATTTCACTAATCCTCTCTTCTCTCTGACCTGTTCTATTAGCTAAGCTTGTTACTTCGTTTTTCAGCTCGTGAATTGAGTTTTTCATCTCTGTTTGATTTGTTTTTATAGTTTCAATTTCCTTGGGCATATATTCTTTGTGTTCATTGAGTTGTTTTCTGAGCTCCCTAAATTGCCTTTCTGTGTTTTCTTGTATATCTCGGAGGATTTTTAGGATTTCTATCTTGAATTCTCTGTCATTTAGCTCCAAGGTTTCCAATATATTAAATTTTTTCTCCATAGATTTTTCCTCATCTAGCTGTGTTACCTCTCTTTCTTTTGTATTTATGATATTCGATTTTCTCTTCCTTAATGGCATCTGAGGGTGTTTTTGTTGATAGTATTAATGAGATTTAATAAAGAATAAAAAGTTTAAAAAATAATAAAAAATAAAAAATCTAAAAGTTGTTTTTTTTTAAAAAAAATTAATAATGAAATAAAAAAATTAAAAAAAATAAAAATTTTAAAAAAAGGAAATTATTCCCCCCCCTCCTTTTTTCCTCTGCTCTCCTCTCCCCTCTTTCTTGAGAAAATCTTTTGGTGAACTGTGAATTATAACAAACAATGCCTGTGATGGAGGGCCTGAATTGGGGAAAAGTAATAAAGGGGCAAAAAAAAAAGAAAAAAAAAAGAGGGTATGAACCCACAAAAAGCAAATAAGGAAAAATTTGGGTCCAGAATAAAATGATTTGCTTTTAGGTGTTGGTTGTCTAAGAGTTATGATGAGAGGAATAAGAGGAAAACAGAAAAATGGGGGGACAAATTAAAAACTTACTATTGTATTTAGTAGAACAAGAACTAGATAAAATGGAGAACCAGGGATGGGAGCACTGCTAGTGAGTTAAAAAGGTGAAGTAAAAACCCCCCAAAATGCCACATACATAAGTTTGAGTCCCAGATAAGATAATTTGTTTGTTATTGAGGTTTGAATGAGAGGAGATGTAAAGGAGAAAGGAAGAAACTAATATAGAGGGAGAAAAGAAAGAGAGAGAGAGAAAAAAAGAGGGAACCACTAAAAGAAGAAAAAAGAAAGGAGAGAGAGAGAGAGTTAAGGGTTTTGGAGTGCAACCCTCATAGAGAGAAAGGAAGAGGAGAGAAAAGATAATGGGAGATGTAACACTTATGGGTAGTGTAGTTCAAGGAGAGGAAAGAGTAAAACCGGCAGAGAGTTAATCAGCCAAATTGGAGGAGGAAAAAAGTATCAAGAATAAAGATAAGAGAAACAAATGAACAAATATAATAAAATGGGATAGGTTATAAAGTCTGCAGATTATTCTTGATTTTGAGAGGTTATCTTCTTGCTTTTTCTTTTCTCTCCCTCTTCATGGTTGGTGACTCTGTGCCCCGGGTTCTGCCCCTTTGGCACGCTCACGTAGAGGTTTGCAGTTGATAAGTCTCTATGGCAATGTCATGTATTGTGCTTTAGTCTCATTGGCAGTCGAGGCTCATTAGCATTTATAGGCTCCGACAGTGAGAGAGTTCGTGTTCCTGGAGCCTTTCTCCTAGTCTTTCCTTCCTCAATTAGTAGCCTGATAATCCAGCTATGGGGTTGCTGCTGCCTCTTCCTCGATAGTAAGAGGCTCAAAGAGCTGGCAACTGCCCACTCTATTTTTACTCAGCACAGGGCTCTGGGTAAGGCTCAGTCAGTCAGAGCTGCTAGCATAATCAGGCGGGCTTTCCGCCCACTCAAAGACCTCTGGCTCTGCCACTCTGTCCGGTAACACAGATGGGGCTCCCATTTCCGGGACGCTTGGAGGAAACTCTCATTCACTTTCTGCATGTTCAGACCAGGATATCCGGCCAACAGTCTTACGCTCTGAGTGAAACCCCCAACTCCATGGAAAAGTTGCAGCGTTGGAATTGAGTCTCGCTCAGTCCCCGTGCACGGCTTTTGCAAGGCGCTGGGGCGGCCCGAGATTCTGCTTTGGCCCACACAAAGGCCTCTGACTCTGCCCCTCTCTGCTATAGCATGGGCACGCACTGCCGAGGCACTCGGAGGAATCTCTCATTCACTGTCTGCGCGCGCAGACCAGGATATGAGGCCGGCCGCGTTTCCCTCTGAGTGAAACCCCCACCAGCACGGAAAATTTCCGCCATTGGAATTAGTTCTTGCTCCCTCCCGTGCGTGGCTTTCCTAGAGCGCTGGTGCTGCCCAGAGATTCTGCTTTCGGCCCACAGAAAGGCCTTTGACTCTGCCTCTCTGTGGGGTAACATGGGCACCCACTTCCGGGGCTTAGGAAGAAATCTCTCGCCCACCAACTGCGCACCGACCTGGATAAAATGGCTGCCCCGCTTGTCTTTCTTTCTTTGGGTTTGGCGTGAGTGTTAGCTTGTATTGCTCGGGTTGCCACAGGATCGGTTTTTCCTCGGCTTGGATCTCCGTGCCACAGCCTGGTTCGGCCGTTTGTGCCGCAGCCTGGATCTATTCACCCCCTTTGCCCGCCTCAGTTTCTATATTCACAGTTACCAGAGAAAGCCGCCCTGTTTAGGTTAGTGAGGAAGGCGGAGCATTTCTTACTCCCTTTTTCCTTCGGGGTTTGGTTATATATTTAGCCAATTTTTCACTCGACCATACCTTTGAGTGTATTGCGAAGCATCTGCAGGCTCCAAGTTTAGGTTTTTCTGTTTCTGGTTGAAGATCTTGTTGAGTTTTGGGGGAGATTTATCGGTATCGCTTCCTACCCCGCCATTACTCTGACGTCATCTCAGGGGTCCACTATCTGGAGCGCCGCGTGGTGAGAGCCAGAGCTCAAAGTGGGCGGAGCCTCGAGGCACGCTAGTAGTGCCGAGGGCGCCCAGCCCGCCAGAAGTGCGTGCGGCTGGCGGACGGCGGGGAGCCAGTCTGGTAAGGCGAGCTTGGCCGGCGGTGGGAGTCTGGGTTTCTCTTTAATGGAGTCCTCTGTGCTTCTTAAACTTGTGAGAGTTTCTCCTGCATTAATTTAGGGAAGTTTTCAGCTATGATATGATTGAACAAAGTCTCTATCCTTTGTTCTTTTTTTTCTTCTTCAGGAACCCCTATGATGCGGATGTTATTTCTCTTCATTTTGTCACAGAGCTCTCTAAGAGTTTCTTCTGACTTTTTGAGTCTCTTCTCTTTTTTCTTCTCTGCTTTTATGCCTTCATTCCACTTGTGCTCCAACTCGCTGATATGATCCTCAGCTCTATCTATCCTATTTTTAATTCCTTCTATTGTGGTCTTTATTTCTGATATTGTATTTGTCATCTCCATCTGATTCTTTTTTATACTTGCTATTTCTTTATTTAGGGGTTCATAATGACCATCCATTGTTGTTCTAAGATCCCTAAGCATCCTTACAATCATTATTTTGAACTCCGCATCTGGAAGTTTGATTATTTCCATATCACTCACTTCATCTCCTGAAGGTATCTCTTGTGCTTTCATTTGGGTTGCACTTTTTTGCCTTCTCATTGTTTTGCGGTATTTTGTTTGTAGAGTTGATTGAGTCTAGGCTTGGTGTTGTCTGCCTCCAGTTTTCAGTTGTGTTATTTCTAGGTCTTCTTGGGTTGGTATCAGCTATTATTTGTAATCCACTTTCAGATTTGGGCAGCTTTGAAGTCTTGATTTGTTTGTTTTCTTAACAGGTGATAGTCTTATTTATTGATATCAGCAGGGGGCTTCCTTGAAAGTGTATCCAGGAATGTGATGGGTATAACCTGAGACTCTGAAGGCCTCTTCAGCCAACTGATCTCTCTGTGGGCAGGGTGTTTTCTCAGCTTCAGTAGGGGGAGGTGTTTCTCAGATATCCATGGAGACCTGATTTACTACCCCTCCTCCCCACTTCTTGTTTTCAGGTGTGTCTTGTTGCGCTGATTAGAGCTGGAGAGATGTCCGGAGATCTCCGATCTAGAAGCAATTCAGTACTGTTTTATGTAAGGTTCAGTCCCTCCCCCAGCTATGGCCACCTCCAACATGGATGAGTCAGCTTTTTTAGTTTGTTTCCTGCATTCCTTAGCCCCTCACAGTCTGTTCCTCTCCCTGTCCTTTTCACTTGGGAGATAAGCTGGTCTTTTCAATAAACCTTGCTCACTGGTCACCAGGCAAGTGGCTGTGAGCAGTATTTTCTGCTCTTTTCCATTGAATGAGATACCCTCTGGGCTCTCAGCCTCCCCCACCGCTCCATTGCTGTAAGCAGATGAGATTCAGGCGCTCCCTACCAGGTTTGTTGTGGCTTCTTCTTTGCTCCTTGGTTTTTGAGAGCTGTTCTTGTAGTCCAGAGTTGGTTTTTCACACTGATTTTTCCTAAATTGATTTGTATTCCAGTTTGGTGGTGAGAGCTGGGCGTCTGTGCATCCACCTACTCTGCTGCCATCTTCCCATCCTATTTTTTGTTTTTATGAATATCAAACTATAGGTTAATATTATGGTATCTGTAGAGTAAGGTGAAGGAGTTGGGACTCTAAATATTTATTAAAAAACTGAGTTTTAATTGTGAATTTTTCCTGAAATACTGAAATCAGAGCACATTGAAGGCAGTCAGGACAGGTCTCCCCAAGATGTAGTATTGGTATGTGAATTGTTTTGAGATAAAATCATACTATTTATTTACTGATTCATTTATTTATTTTAGTATAAATCTACTAATTTTTTAGAAAATAATAATGATGTAATTTTGATTTATTCACTAATTTGGGAAATATGAAGTGGTTATTCATTTAATTACTTAAAAAGTCAAATATGAGCCCTGGCTGATTGGCTTAGTGCAAGCATGGCCAAGAGTTTTTGCCCCTGGGCAAGATTAAAAGAAAATTTTTTTTATGAGCCAGATGAAATATTAAAATTAAAAAATGTTAAATACAAAAACAATTTATTTAAGTAAACAAAATTTTATTATGTAATTTTTTATGAATAAATATGAGTGAAAAATTTTAATATACAATATTATTTTGATAAAAATATATTTTAATAAAAATATAATTAGGCCCTGGCCTGTTGGCTCAGTGGTAGAGCGTCGGCCTGGCATGCAGAAGTCCCAAGTTCGATTCCCACCAGGGCACACAGGAGAAGCGTCCATCTGCTTCTCCACCCCTCCCCCTCTCCTTCCTCTCTGTCTCTCTCTTCCCCTCCCGCAGCTGAGGCTCCATTGGAGCAAAGATGGCCCGGGCACTGGGGATGGCTCCTTGGCCTCTGCCTCAGGCCTAGAGTGGCTTTGGTCATGACAGAGCGACGCCCCCGGAGGGGCAGAGCATCAACCCCTGGAAGCCTTGCCCCTGGTGGGCGTTCCGGGTGGATCCCGGTTGGGCGCATACAAGAGTCTGTCTGACTGTGTCTCCCCGTTTCCAGCTTCGGAAAAATACAAAAAAAATAATAATAATTACATACCATATAAATATCCAAACTGTATTGCAATCAATTGAAATAATATTTAATTAATAGAATGAGTTGGAAGGGGTTATATAGCAATTAAAACAATTATTTTGTTTTACAAACAGCCTGGACACGTTTTCGGTTATCAGCTACAGCTGTTGTCTATGCTACAATGCCACTTGATTCAGCACACTTGACCACAAAAATAACGAATTGTTTGACCTTGGGTGTGTACTGGCAAACTCCACCTAAAAGAATGTGGGTTTCAAATCGCTGCTAAACGTCAAACAGTTCATATCGAGTACAGACGAGTACAAAAGTTGTTTATCTTTATAATGGAATTTTTTTAAAAAAATGAAGAAATATTGTGAATCCATTCGACCAATTATTGGAAGTTAACCCTAGATTAGTCACATGCAGAATTCTTTTCCATTTATCATTATCTTCTTAAATATCTCGATTTCCAATAATTAAAGACACTTCTGCTTCCAAGTAGCTGAGACTTTAAAGTAGTGGAGAATATTAAAAATTTAATCGTGGACGCCATAAACTCATTACACAGGCTGGATCTGGCCTACGGGTCATATGTTGGCCATGCCTGGCTTAGTGGATAGAGCATTGGCCCAGCATACAGACAGCCTGGTTTTGATTACTGATCAGGACACAGATGATAAGTGACCATATGCTTCTTTTCCCCTATCTCTCTCTTTTCTCTCTCTTCTTTGCCCACAGCCAGTGGCTTGATTGATTTGCAGCAGCCTTAGGTGTTGAGGATAGCTTGGTTAATCTGAGCATTAGCCTCATCTGTTGATTCAAGCATCAGCCCTTAAAGGGGGTTGCCAAGTGAATCCAGGTCAGGGCGCATGTGAGCATCTGTTTCTCTATCTCCCCTCTTCTCACTAAAAAATAAAAATAAAGAAGTCAAATAGTTAATGTCTTATTGAATTCCTTAGTAATTTCTCTTGATGTGAATTTGTATGATTATACACTTTGAAAAGAACAAGTAAATACATATGACAAGTTTTTGAAATAGTAAAATTGAGCAGGGAGTAATGTTATGCAAACTTAACTCCAAGAAAAAATGAAAAAAAAAATTGTATTAATAATATATAGTTTTCTCAGAACCCTGTTTCTACAAAGTTATTTTAGGGACCACATTTTCTTAATGTAAATTATACTTGTGTTTTTATGTTCTTTAAAAAAAATAAACACTCTTCTTTTTCCACCCTAATCTGTCCAACAATTTTAAATCTTCTTGGGGAATTTAAACAACAGTAAAAATGTAGAAATATCAAACAACCCTACTTTCTGCTGTATTTTAAGCACCCTGAAGAGAAACATTCTCATAAAAGGTTTTGTTTTTGCTATTGTTTTATTTGATAGCAAATAATGGGAAATAAGAAGAATACTTTGCTGATGCATATATTAGCTCATATATGGACAAGCCTGTGATTGATGATAGTATGTAAATGTGTTCATTTGAAATGTCAAAAGTAATATTTTTTTTCTAAATATACATGACATCATTAACTTGAGGATTTTCTAATCTCCATGACATGGTTTTTTTTAAATTACTTTTTAAATCTAACCATATTATAGAACTCAGTATTTTGTAATTCTATCATTTTTAGAATGTACAGGTTTAAATATATTGTAATAGATTTATAATAATGTGTCTCAGAGGCTGTAAAAGGAATGAACTTTGACAACTGGTTCTTAGCAGAATCATCATCCTCTTTGCAAACAAGCCTCTAGCTTCATTCATTTTCAAGTTACTTTAGCAAATACAAAGTTTCTTAGATTTATTAAAATAATCTTTCGTTTTAGTAGATTACATGTTTTTAATTACTGATTTTAACATGAGAGGAAAATAGTAACATCAATGGCTATTTTTGACACCTTCAGTTTCTAAATCTAAATATAAAAACATAATTTTTTAATGTTCTTTAGTTCTGATACAACATCACTACTACTAAAGAGTTTACCATGTTTTAATTACTAATGTTAATTCAGAAATATGCAGTATATTTT
This sequence comes from Saccopteryx bilineata, assembly GCF_036850765.1. Taxonomy (NCBI): domain Eukaryota; kingdom Metazoa; phylum Chordata; class Mammalia; order Chiroptera; family Emballonuridae; genus Saccopteryx; species Saccopteryx bilineata. The sequence continues at coordinate 86,714,674 of NC_089495.1, read as the reverse complement.
CAGAATTTTTAAACACTAGAGCTAGAAATTTAATATTTTATAAATATTTTTGTATTTGTTTATTTTTCTCAATTAAATTGATGAAAAAAGGAAGTGTTTGCATAGGTAATATTGTTAAACTAAATGTGTTCAGATTTTATTGCATTATGTCAATAGCTAAGTCAGTATCAGTGAAGACAAAGTTTTAGGAACCAAAAATTTATTATATATATATATATATCATGTCAACCCTCTGTCTGCAATATTAATACAGGAAGACTCCTCTGGCCAATGTCAGTTATTTACCTCTGTGTGCACATATATGCATATTTTTATACTTATAATAGTACTTAATTAAAATTATTTGTTACCACCTATTACCATCCCCACATTTCACATCTATACAATGCACAGGAGTGCATTAAAACTATGCTGAGGAGTCAAGTAATTCTTATTCAGTTTTGCATATAAAACACTAAACTCAATGCATGGCATTTCAAAAATGCTTGATGCACTGATATTTTATTTATTTTTTTAAGTGAGAGGAGGTGAAGTAGTGAGATAGACTCCTGCATGCTCCTTCACTGTGATCCACCCAGCAAGTCCATCTAGTGCTGATGCTGAGTACAGAACTATTTTTAGTGCCTGAGGCTGATGAACCTCCACCCTGGGGCCATGCTCAAAACATGCTGTGAGAGGGGAAGAGTGGCTGAAGGGGGAGAAGCAAGTGGTTACTTCTCCAGTGTACCCTCATTGGGAATCAAACTTGGGATGTCTGTATGCTGGGGGTGACACTCTATCCACAGAGCCACTGGCCAGGGCTAGTGTACTGATATTTTAAAAACAAATTCAATTCAACAAATAGTAGCTTTAAATGTGTGAAAATGTAAAACTCAAGTAATCAATTCATAAATCTTATGAAAAATTATTGGTGAATAATGCTGGATTAATGAATATGATGATGCTGGTATATCTTTGAAAATGTGACACTTCAGAGGAAACCCCAACTTTGAGAAAAGATACAGGCCATCCTTTTATATCTCTGAATAGAGAACAATACAATTTTTTCAAGAAATGTTAGGTAAAATCAAATCCTGTGTTTCTTGCTTAAATGTGCAATGACAGTTAAAGTCCTAGATATGCTACCCTTTCCTAAGGCAGACTTATAAAATTTATAATGTTTGGATGTAAGATGTATTGAATATTCAATTTGATTGTGGATTTGAATACTTATTAATATGACTTACCTAAATAAATAAAAGCATTTGATGGCAATGAAAAGGAGGCAGTTAATGATAGAAAAGTGAAAGATCAGAATAAATTTTAGTTAAAAAAAGAATACATTTTCATGAACATGGACAACAGTGTAATGATTTCCTGGGTGGGGTAAAGGAGGGTTTGAGGGATAAATGTTGATGGACAAAGACTTGACTGGGGAGGTGAACACACAATACAGTGCACAGAGATGTGTTCTAGAATTGGGCACCTGTAACCTGTATAATTATGTTAACCAGTATCACCCCAATAAATTCAATTAAAAAAAGAAAAGCAAAATATCCTGTGTTTAATAGTACTTAAAATTATTATCTATAAGTATAGGCAGTATAATTAATTTTCTATAAAAATTTATTTAATATTGTGAGGATAACAAAATTATATTCATATAAATGTTATTGTTTTGGGGTGAGAGGAAAGCTATTATATATCATATATAGGTGCTGAGTAATTAAAGTTAGAATGAAAATAAGTAGTGATAGCAAGAGAAAAAGCATAGTCCTGGTATACCTAATATGCAGATTCCAACAGGAGGACTTTAGAAACCATTTCTTAGAGATCATAACTACCAAATATCCTCACAGTTTAAATCAAAAGGTTTCTCAGAAAATTATAAATATTCAGAATACCTATGAACAGAAACTCATCGGCACATAGTAAATATTTCTGTTTTCTTATATAATACTTGTGTTACCTCTTGCTTCTGTTAGGTGATAGTCAACTACAAATGATAAATTTCATTCATATCCAAGTAAATCTGAGCTGCATCCTTAGCTCCCTTAATATATCTGTGTTAGTTGTTTCTGGATATTTCACGGATGTCTGCCCTCACAAATTTCTTCATTAGAGTCACAGAAACAGGCAGCTTTAGTGCACATTTCATCAACACCAGTAACAAAGGATGTTTTACCTCAATCTTACTGTTGAATCTCTATTCGTGGCAATAAAGTATTTGGTTTTCATGTGCTGAATCTGGTGTTGAAGATGTCCATATCTGCTTTTTATACTTCTATCGTTTATTGCTCCATTGGTGGCTGCAAAGATAGTAAGTTACTTTGGATAATATGATCGTATGCTCTAAGTCAGGTGGAATAGAATAGTAAACAAAGTTTCTGTACTGGGTCAATAAATTCTGTATATAGTTTTATATTTTTGTCACTTTTGTTTGTCTTTTTGTCTTGAGAATTCCTAGAATTAAGTTACCCATTTCCAGGAAACCGAGTCACAAAGCAATAATTTAGTTGAGCTATTAGCCATTGTTAGCTCTGAGATTGAGAATTTGTTCATATCAATTTTAGAAATACTATTTTAACAATTGATATAAATTTTATGTCTTATGATATTTATTCTCATTGTTTTTTTTCTTTATATGTGTATGTGGAAGAGGGAGAGCTTTTCTATTTTCTAAAGAAAAATAAATTAGCATTTCTATAGAGAGATAAATGGTGATGGATAGAGACTTGCCTTGCGGTGGTGAATCCATAATACAATATTTAGATGATGTGTTGTAAAACTGTGCATCTAAAAACCTCTATAATTTTGTTAACCAATAACAATCAGCCTGACCAGGTGGTGGCGCAGTGGATAGAGCGTCGGACTGGGATGTGGAAGGACCCAGGTTCGAGACCCCGAGGTCGCCAGCTTGAGCGCGGGCTCATCTGGTTTGAGCAAAGAGCTCACCAGCTTAGACCCAAGGTCGCTGCCTCCAGCAGGGGGTTACTCGGTCTGCTGAAGGCCCGCGGTCAAGGCACATGTGAGAAAGCAATCAATGAACAACTAAGAAGTCGCAATGCGCAACAAGAAACTGATGATTGATGCTTCTCATCTCTCTCCGTTCCTGTCTGTCTGTCCCTGTCTATCTCTGCCTCTGTAAAAAAAAAACAACAAAAAAAACCAAAACAAACAGAAAAAAAATAATAATCAATAATTGTTACCACAATAAATTCAATAAAAAGGGAAAAATTTAATCAAATATTTATAATCATTGTCTTTTAATTGCTGAGTACAGTCTTAATACGCTTAAAATAAATAAATCATAAAAATTTGTTAGATGTACATATTGTAACGTTTTGTAATTCAGATAGATTTTTGTGTCAAAAGGATGGAAATTTATAACATATTCTAAAATTGAAAATTATTTTGAGCCTGATCTGTGGTGGTGCAGTGGACAAAGCATCGACTTGGAACTCTGAGGTCACTGGTTCAAATCCTGGGCTTGCCTGGTCAAGGCACATATGGGAATTGAATGCTTTCTGCTCCTCCCCCTTCTCTGTCTCTCTCTCTCTCTTCTCTCTAAAGTCAATAAATAAAATTAAAAAAGAGAACTAAAAAAAAACCAAATTATTTTGTAAACTTGAAAACAATTTTATCTTAGTAACAAATGTAAAAGTACATACCTGTCTTGGAATGAGAATACAGATAGAATAGAAAGGATTTCTTCTGTCTTAACTCAAGATTTTTTTTAAACAGCTACAGTGAGGTGTAATCAACATACCACATAATTTATACAATTATAGTATAAAAGTCAATGACTTTTCATGTATTCTCAGAACTGCATCTAATACCACAATTAATTTTAGAACACTTTAATTATCCACACCTCCTAAAAACTGTATCCTTTAGCACTTACTCTCCAATTCCCCTATCCTTCCAGTCATTGACAATCACTAATCTCCTCTCTATAGCTATAAATCTGCCAGTTCCAGACATTTTATTTAATGGAATTATCAAATATTCTGACCTTTGTGACTGGCTTTTTGAATTCCACATAATGTTGTGTTCATCCATGTTGTAGTATTACTTTTCATTGCCAAATATTTTGTTGTAGCAATATAACACATTTTATGTATCAGTTGATACAATTTTGAGTTGTTTCTTCATTTAGCTATTAAGAATGAGGCTGTTGTGAACACTAATGTACAAGTTTTTTGTGGACATAAATTTTCAGTTCTTCTGGGTTTATGCAAAGTGGAATTGTGAGATCTTATTATAAGTCTTTGTTTAATCATTTGAGCAAGTACTGTACGTTTTCTTCAGTGTCCACACTGTTTTTTGTTCCAGCAGTGTACGAGGATTTCAGGGTTTTTTTTACATCTTTGCCAGCTTTTGTTACTACCTGTCCTTTTGATTATAGCTATCCCAGTATGTATGAAATAGTATCTCACTGTAAAATCATTGCAGATTGAAATCTCTTGACATGTCAAGAAATCAGAAGGGTTCCATGTACATGTCTTGCTTTTTTTTTGTTTTTTTCCTACTCCTTTTAAGAAAAAAAAGAGAGGTGTTCTTATGGAAATACATTCAAATTGGCCTAGTCAATAAGAGAGGGAAAGTTCTGTTTCACAGCAACATGGTGTTAGCAAACTTTAAACTTTAACCATTGATTGAAACCACAATAAGATTAGATGAGTATTATAGAGAACAGCATATAATATAATACCTCTAAAAATCTTACATAGGAATTAACTTAAGAGTTTTATAAATTTTCTTTGCTTTGTAAGTTTCAAATATTTTCAAACAAAACCGTATGTATACATTTCTCCACCTCTGGATAGTCAAGTGTTTTAACTTTAAAATATTTTTTATTCTGAATGGCAAATAAAACATATTCATATATTTATATGAAATTATAGTATTTCTAGAGATAAAAAATTCTTGCTTTGAAAAATACTGACACTTTAAGACATTTTCAAGCCACTGATAAAGTTTTAACTCAAATGAAATATATATATTTACATATACCATGTGTGTGTGTGTGTGTGTGTATGTGTGTGTGTGTGTGTATCAATTGATTAAATGGCATCAGTTACTAAATTACCAAATAAGAAGCAAAAATGTATATATTTCTAGTCAGGCTAACAAAGAGTAGAAGAACATGCTTTAAGCCTCTAATTTTAAACAAAATTTGAAAAGCTTTTAAGAATTGGTATATAGAGACATAAAAATATAGTTTTCTTGAAGTAGTAAATTTGTACTGTCAAGTACATGTTCATATGTAATATGCTTGAAAGGTTAGTGTATTTTACAGCAAAAGCCATAAAGCTTCTAATTATTTTATTGGTAGTCATCACCTGTGTTTTACTCATATCACAAAGCTTTGTTTGTATGATTTTAAATGAGATATTTATATTAAATTATATTAAACTAATAATAGAAAGTTTGTAAATAAGAAAGTAGTAGTTGAGCATATTATTGGTCTTTAAGTATATTTTTGTGCTTTTGTCATTCTCAAATACATTTTAATGAATATTTTTCACCTACAGAAAAGCTAGTAGTGTATCTAATATTCAATTCAATAATACAATTATTATTTTAGATCCCATTTAAATAAAACAAATATAATATTTTAAACTAAAATAAATGCCCTACTCTTGACTCAAAATTGGAGATTATTAATTAGTATTGCCATACTTACGCACACCACCCCTAAATGAAGTTATAAAAATAACATTAGAGTCATATGAATCTCACATGTGGTTATATATTCCCTGAAGTTTCATAATACAGTTGAAATGCCTTTATTGAAAAATGATGCCATATTTGAAATATATACCTAGTTAAGTAATTTTTAGGGAAACTCTACACCAATGCTTTTCAACAGCCCTCACAAAAATTACCTTTCTTCTAATCTTGTACTTTTACACAACATTGAAGAAAAACATCCCACTAAAAGACACCTTAATGCATTTTTAACAAAGGATGCTCCAAGGACAGCCTGTTTATTCATTTACATTCTAAAGGGGCATCACTAAGTTTCTAAAAGGATCAACTGAAATGTCTGGAATGTACAATTTGGCAAATGTGCTTCCTTACACCAGATAGTTATGTTGTTTGGCAAATCACAGTGAATGAATATTATGTATTTGAAAGTCAAAGGTTATACTAGAGTAGGAATGTACTCATGAAAAACAATAAGTAGCTAACACACTTATATACACATGCAACATACATGCCAAATTAACATGACATGTACCAAAAAGGAGATTTCTTCACATTAGAACTTTGTGTTATTTGTGAGAATTATAATAAAACTAATTGTGAATGCCTAAGAATAAATAGCATGCTGAATAAGTTTTAAAAGTTAGCTCTTCAAAAAATTAAGATGTATGTGATTATTATATATGTTTTCTGTTGGAACAAAGTATAACACATGTAAATATGGCTTCACCATAGCAGTTCCTTTTACTATTGTTCTTCATAATAATGCATATTTAAGATGTTCTGAGCAATTTTGGTGATCCTCAGATGTCTATTTATCACATCAAGCTTTCCTCCTTGTTTTTATTTAAAGAAATAAAGTATGTTGCATATTCTCCATATGTTAATTAGATTATCCACTATGCAAATATACTGACCAATAACAGACCATTATTGTATTCAATAATGGCTTCAAAGCCTCAGGATAGTGATGCTAGCAATTTGAATATGCCAAAGAGAAGCTATAAACTTCCTTCTTTCTGTCAGAAAGTGGGAGAACATTTTTTACTTCAAAGGAAAGAAAAAAATTGTATGCCGAGGTTGCTAAGATCTTTGGTAAGAATGAATCTATCAGTGAAATTGTAAAGAATGGTGAGTACAGTACAATATTTTGAGAGATAGAAACTACATTTACACTACTTTTATTAGAGTAAATTGTTATAATTCTTTTATCTTATTAGTTATTATTGTTAATTTCTTACTGTGACTAACTTAAATGTTTAACTTTATCATAGGTGTATGTAGAAGGAAAATGACAGCATATATAGTGCTTGGTACTATCTGCAATATCAAGCATACCCTTGGGTCTTGAACATATCCCATTTAAGAAAAGGGGAATTAAGGGAGCTACTTTATATTGTTTAGCTTCTGTTTCTTTTTAGCACAACATAATTTCTCAATTAAGGTCTGCAAATCATTTTGCTAGTTTTGTAATTGTTCCTTTTAAGATGATTCTTGGATTATTTTTGTCCTATAATCTCTGCTATTGCTATATCCATATACCTATGAGTCAACATTGTCAAATCCTTCTTTTTTATTCATTGTATCTAACCAGCAATCAAACTTTTTAATTTTGTTTCTAAAATACAACCAGTCTCTTAATTTTTTTCTTGCAATTGTTATAGGCTACCAATTGCTCTCTGCATGCATTTCGACTCATCTCTAAACCATACTAACCAGTGTAGCAAAAAGCACTGTTAAAAATAAAAAGTAATTACATGATTTTCTTACTTGAATCCCTGCATTGTATTTTCTTTCATCTTCACATAAAGGAGAATATACTGTACTTTATATGGCTTTTATTCACCAATATAATGTGAATATTTTTATTCTCTTACCCCAGTATGCACTTGTGCCTCTTCTTAGGCTGTGTTTCATACAACGACTTCCCATTCCAGCTTCCTTTTTGCCTCAAAATGTGTATATGCTTAGAATAACCTCATCTCTCCCCATTTTTCTTTATACTTCTTCTCTTTTTATTTTTTCAGCTCAATTCTATTTTATGAAAGTAACCTTAGAACTAGATGGGGCTCTGTTCAATACACTCATTACTAAAATACATATCTTAGTTTGTACTTGCTTAATTATCTAATTCATACCGCCTACACCAAATTCTTTTTCTGTTAAGTACAAAGTTTATGTGTACCTATAGTTGTTCATAGCAGCTGTTTAATAAATATGTTTGAATAAACAAGAAAGTAAATAAAATAATGCTTTATTTTATTCAAATATTGAAATTTGATACATATATTACTTAAGTTTTAAACGGGCGATAAGTTTTCTTTTTATCTTGGCACCACACATTTTTGGGCAAATACTTGCCCACGGACGATGGCTATAACAACATAATAATGATGGAAGGCCAATAGTAAGCAGTTAGTGATACACTAACCATGAAGTATGTGCTCTTGTCATAGAAACTGTTTGGAATTTACATTACAGCTTTGTGTAAATTGCAATTTAAAGAGTGGTTCTTTTAAACTATATTGAGTTGTGACCTTATACTGTTCAGAGTTTACATTCAGAATTCTCCATACCATCATGAATAAATTAATAAATGACTTGTAAAAATTACCCTATGCCCATTATTTTGTTGTTGGGGTGGGTGTTATGTGACAGAGGAGAAAGGATAGATAAAAAAAGACAAAGGAACAATAAAAAAGAAAACTCATGAACAAAGGCTTTTTTGGTGGGGGGGTGGGTGAATGCACAATACATTGTACAGAGATGTGTTTTAAAATTTGACACCTGAAACCTGTATAATTATGTTAACTAGTATCACCCTAATAAAATTCCATTAAAAATGGGTAAAAGTGCAAAGTAGCACCCCTGATACACACACACACACACATCATGAGACAAGGATTCTGTAGTCAAATTATTTCACTCTATAAATCATATGATTTATCTCTCATGGATAATTGTTCTGAGATATTTTTCTCCTTACTTATGGCTTATGATGTGTTTTTGAAAATTTTCCTAGTCATAGAAAATTTGCAAAGAGACCTAATTATGCAGGACTTATCATTCTTATAAGGGACGCCTCTTGTTTTAAAGGGCAACATGGAGTTTACAAATTTGCCACACAAGAAGTTCTCTCTGAAATATTTAATGGGACTGCAATTTGAACAAAAGCAGTTTGTTCTGTTTTTTCTTTCTTCTGACACAATTTTGACATCACCAATTTAATTAAGTGTCATGGAATCTCAGCATAAACATTATACTCACACCTTGTGAATTCACTGAATGTGCAGTGTAAATAAAAAGGTATAAAGCACTGGGCATTTTTGCTGGATGTTTATTGCTGTCAATTTTTAATACTTGAAGAAGGCACATAATTTTAATACAGTTTTTCTCATTTGGAAAACTTATTTTCTGTTTTCCTTTTTTTATTGCACATGTATATTTAACAACAGTTTCATATGGAATGCTAAGGGCACTTCTTATTTTACAGAAGGAGTCCAAACATTGACTGTCTATTAATATTCATCCCATAGCACAGCTAAATGTAACTCCCAAATAAATGCTTTGCAATGTGTTTAGACTTTAAAGGCTTGATGGCAATAATGAGGGAGAGAAAAAGCATGAATTTGTTTTACATAACTAAATAAAAAAATGAAATCAAGATAGCTAATAAAGTTTAATGTGGCCTCACATGCCCTGAAAGAGTGGTAGCTGATTCGGAAAGGTGATTACCATGTCCAGATAATATCCTGTTTGAAACTTCTGCAACTGTAGGGTCATGGAATAATCACTCCCCTCACTCTCGGGCATAGTGATGCCAATCTCCTTCACTCAATAGCCAGAGCTCTTAATATCCATAAAAACAATTTCAAAATTGAGGTGTGTGCCCTTTCTATCTTCTAGATAGACAACTTTTACTAGACTAGTCGATTCTTTCAATGGTGCATTTATTTTTGCCACATTCAGCATCCCTGGAATCAGAATTTATCTTGAATCAAATGTGACAGGAAAGCATTTTTATAAAAATTTGCAGTATTTTTCCAGGTGTAGATCTGCAGCTTGCTGGGCAGCATATTCCTGTGGGTGAGCCTGTCCATGTGGTGGTGTTCCCATGGTGGGTGGTGAAGACGCACAATAGCAGTGGGCACATCTCTTCCCCATCCACTCCTGTTTTTCATGCGTTAACTTTTACACCATAGACAAGAATAAAATAAAATGGATTAAAGACTTAGATGTTAGACTATAAACCATAAAATTTTTAGAACACATAGGCAATAAAATCTGACATTTCTTGTACCCATTTATTTTTTGTGATATATCATCTAAGGCAAGGGAACCAAAAGAAAAAAAACAAACAAATGGGACTATATCAAACTGAAAAGCTTTTGTACAACAAGGAAACAATCAACAAAGAAAAAAGACCATTGAATGGGAGAATATATTTGCCAATATATCTGATAAGGCTTTAATATCCAAAATCTATTGAGAATTTATAAAACTCAGCACCAAAAAATTGAATTGGGATATGAGCAAAGGACCTGAATAGACCCTTCTTCAAAGAATATGTACAGATGGCCAATAGACTTATGAAAAGATGCTCAATGTCACTAACAGAGAAATGCCAATTCAATACACAATGAGATATCACCTCAACTCTGTCAGAATGCTTTCATTAATAAATCCACAAACAAGTGTTGACAAGGATGTGGAGAAAAGGGAATTATTCCCCCTGCTGGTGGGAATGCAGACTTGTGTAACCATTGTTGAAAGCAGTATGATGTGATCTCAAAAAAATTAAGAATTAAACTGCCTCATAACTCTGCAGTTCTACTTCTAGGAATATATACTGAGAAACCCAAAACACTAATTCCAAAGAATATATGCACCCGTATGCTAAGTGCAGCATTATTTATAACATAATAACTAAGATTTGAAAGCAGCCCAATGCCCATCAATAAATGAGTAGATCAAAAAAATGATACATTTAGATAATGGAATCTTACTCAGCCACAAAAGAAGAAGGAAATTTTACCTTTTGTGATAGTATGGATGGACCTGGAGTGTATTAAGCCAAGTGAGATAAGCCAGTGAGAAGAAGACAAGTGGCATATGATTTCACTTATATGAGTAATATAATGAACAAAGTAAACTAATAAACAAAATAGAATCAGATAAAGATCAGACAGCTGTCAAAGGGTTCGGGGCTGGGTAAAAGAGGTGAAGCAATTAAGGGAAAAAAACACCACCACCAAACTCATACACATAGACAACAGTAGGGGGATTACCATAAAGAAAAGGGGTTGGGGAGAGGTAGAAGAGGGGAAAAGGAGGGTAAATGGTGATGGAGGGAGACTTGGCTTGGGGTGATAAACATACAATACAATTTATAGATGATGTATTATAGAATTTTATACCTAATATCTATATAACTGTGTTAACCAAAGTCACCTCAATTAATTCAATAAATTAAAAGAGTATATTAATTTTATAAATCACTGACACATTATAGTATATGCTTTCTGGCAATGAGTTTATTTTGTTTTTATTGCATAGAAGAATTTTACTACATGCACCAAAAAATGATATTCAGCTGTGTTCAGTAATATCTCAATGTCCCAAATGTGTATGATATACAATTGGAAAGTCCTTAGCATTATTTTACAGTACATGATCAGTTTAATCAGTTTTAATTAAATTAAAGTTGTTAAGTAGTTTAGAGTCAAGTTACAATTAACCACAAATTTATACCTTGTTGAGACTATTTAATTGAATATACAGACACAGTGACCATACTGAAAGTCAAACAATTTATTCATTGAAAATTTAATTTTTAAAAGAAATTTTCAGCTCTTTCCAAGAGTAACATGCTTTATTAATGAGGTCACTGCTTAGTTGTATTTTAAAATCATTTTTGGCTTTTTTTGTTTAGTAACACTTTTGGAACTGGTACACTAGACATATTTACTATTAAAAGGTAAGAGCAACTTTAGCATCAGACCTATTTATTAAGCATAGGCATAATGCTATATATGCTCTCTATTTATTATTACCAGTCGTCCTTTAGGGTATGAAGCATCTTCTCTTTACAAATATTATCTATTAAGGTTTGAAATATTAGATTAACAGACCAATAATACAGTGTTCTGCAATAAATATGACTCCAAAGCTCAGGTTTTATTTCACTAAGACACGCTGCTTCCAATTGTTTTCACTATTCCTTTATAAACTTAAATGATCTATTTCAGTAAATAGAATTTATGTGTCATTTTACCATTGGAAAGGTAAAATGTAAACGTAGCTTAAAATAATTAAAATTACATTAGTGAGAAAGAATAAATAAGTTATGATTTCAAATAATAACAATAGGAAAACAATAAGAAACAAGGGAAGGAGGAGAAGCAGAGAAGAGAAGAGGATATTATGGAGAGGAAAAGAAGGAAAAGTACAAAGAAATAGAAAAAAGAGAAGCAAGGAAAAGGCAGTTAATTAATATATAACAAATTTTTTATTTATAGCAAGAAGAAACTCATATTTTGATTGACACTACCTTCGATCTAAAATGTGATAACTTATGCTTGCACTGGTGATATCTATGAACTTAAAATCCTGTTACTATTTTGTTAATTATTTCACATTTCCCAGAATATTACTTTACTTCTTTGCCTTTATAACTACTGATTATTTTCCGTGTGTGTGTGTGTGTGTGTGTGTGTGTAAATATACTTTAAAATATTTACATAATATTGGGGCTAAAATTCTTTATAACTGAAATATTTCTCAATTGCCGCTCTAACAAATTTAGTAGTTTAAACCACTAAATTTATTAATTCACAATACTCTGTAGGTCAGAGGTTTATTGAGTGTCTTATTGTAGTAAAATTAAAGTGTAGATGGATCTACGGTTCTTTCTGAAGTTTTACAAGATAATTAATTTCCTGATCATTTGAATTGTTGCCAGAATTAAATTTCCTGAGCTTGTAGGACCAAGGTCCCCATTATTTTTTGTTGTTATTGTCTGTCAGCTGAGGGCCATTTCTAGTATTTAGGCCATTAAATTCCTTTGCTTGTGTTCTTCTTCCTTTATCTTCAAAGCTAATAAAGACTTGTCAAATTTTTCTCACATCACATCTCTCTGACCTATTCAGTAGTCCATCTTCCTCTGACTTTTCCCTTCTGACTTTCTTTTCTGTTTTGTAACAGCAGTGATTATATTGAATTCATTCAGGTAATCTAAACGAATCTCTGATTTAAGGAGGTGATTAGAAACTTTGATTCTAGCTGCAAGTCTCTTTTTTGTCATTTGATGTAACATATTTACAGGTTCCGGAATTTAGGATATGGGAACCATTATAGGGACCATTATATTGCCTACCACCATAACATTTACCAGAAACCAAGTAGGGTGAAGAACTAGTAAAAGCGTGCTAAATTCTTCACTTATTGAAAACTATGGCATAGTGAATTTCTTTAGAATTGGGAAAATAATTATATTTTAATGTGAATATAATAGTATACTTATATCAACACAAAACTTACATTACCTGCAATTGTCAACAATTTTCTTATCAGACTAACTGGATGTATTTAACGTAATTAAATACCATTATCTCATCTTTATGTGTACTCTTCACTGGTTTACACTGGGAGGTACTTCCTTGTTTTTCCCATCATATCATTCCTCGTTATTTTTCTGTTTCCTTTGGCTACTGTCTCTACCTCTTCTATTGTTCAAAATGTTATTATATTAATAAAAATAAAGTGCAGCCTTGGCCTAAAAGGCCTTAACTGAAACCATCTCTTTTCACACACCATCTGTACATTAATAGAGCCATTCTTCTTGCAATTTCTCAAACATACTCAACATTGTTCTGCCTCAGAACATTTTTCTTGCCTGACCTTTGGTGACACAGTAGATAAACAGTCGACCTGGAATGCTGAGGATGTGGTTCGAAACCCTGAGTTTGTCCGGTCAAGGCACATATGAGAGTTGATGCTTCCTGGTCCTACATCCTTTCTCTCACTCTCTTTCCTCTCTCTAAAAGTTAATAAATAAAAAAATTAAAAGAAAAATATTTTTTTGCTGATTCTTTTGTTTAAGAATGATGTTAGTATTACAATGAAGCAATCTTTCATATTTTAGCTACTCAAAACTTTTTTTATTACGTTCTCCAATATAATTGTTGCCTCGATCAATCTCTATCTCCTTATTCTTGTCTACCATTTCTCATGGATTTTATCATTATCTGATTTTTGTAAAATTACTATGTATTTGTTTTTGTCTTCCTAAATAAAAATGTAAGCTAACTTGATATCATTATTGTATGCTTAATAATGATTAAAGTGTCAAGTCAGATACAGAACAGCTAGTTATTGAATGATGAAGGAGATAGTAAGGAATGATTTTGGAATGAAAATCATAAAAATAAAACAGTCTAGATTGTATTAAGATTCACTAATAAAATACCATAACCCAAGATTCTTGATCAAAAAAAAATAATTATAAATCACTAAATAAATAAAAATTTATGACTGCTTAACAATCAAAACCATTCCTCTACAGTATGGTTGATATATGAACCTGTATGTTTATAAAAATCAATTTTACATCAAAAAGAGTGAATTGATACATTCAATTAAATAATCATTAGGAAGTTGGAGGATTATAAGATTTAATACATAATAATGTATAAAAGAACATTAGTATAAATATAGCTTAAATATTAGGGAAATAAGTGGTTGCCTAAATAACTGAAAATCAGTAGAGTCTGTAAGACTAATAAATAGAAACGTTCCGTAAGCACTGTATTCAGTTGATAAGGTTGTATTGCACAGGGAACGTGGGTAGTAATTCAGACACTATATTTGTATATTGAAAATAAATGGTTATTTTAAGTATGGTGAATGGTTTAATAACATTTTTCAACTATGGAGTTGGGGTTCATAGATAATTGAGGAAAAATAATCTGTGTTGTGATAAATTAGAGTTAGAGACATCAAAATAACCTCAATTAGCTTAATATAGGCAGAATTGGAGATATAAATAAATATTTATTGTTATATGTTTGTAAAAGTATTAGCATATAGGTATTATTTTTACTATTTTTAAAAAAGTACTGGAAACAATCACACCACTAGCTGTTTCTAATAACATTCCTTACACTCAGAAGTAGCCTGACCAGATGGTGGTGCAGTAGATAGAGCCTCGGACTGGGATGCGGAGGAACCAGGTTCAAAACCCCGAGGTCGCCAGCTTGAGTGTGGGCTCATCTGGTTTGAGCAGGGCTCACCAGCTTGAGCCCAGGGTTGCTGGCTTGAGCAAAGGGTTACTCAGTCTGCTGTAGTCGCCCCCCCCCACCATGTGAAGGCACTTATGGAAAAACAATCAATGAAAAACTATGGTGCCGCAACAAAAATTGATTCTTCTCATCTTTCTCCCTTCTTGTTTGTCTGTCCCTATCTGCCTCTCTCTCTCTGTCTGTCTATCTCTGTCTTTATCACACATACAAAAAAATCAAAAGTAGCTGATTCTCGGATTGGTATAGAAAATAAACAAGATGAACCTCAATTATCTTGTAGTGCCAGAAAATAAGGAAGTACTTAAAACCCAAACACTACACATCACACACACACACACACACACACACACACACACACACACAGATTGAAGGAGCTATGACAGGAGGTCAGAAGAGCCAGATTAAAAAACAAACAAAAAAAAGCTACTAATAGTTTAAACTGGAATTGAGTAACAAATTAAATATTGTAGCATTGTATTATAAAAAAATATTAAAAATATCCATGAGCCCTTAATGAAATAAATGAATGGATGAAGGAGTAAATAAATAGAAAAAGATACAAGTCTCCTATTCAGAGGATTCCAATAATTAATGTAGATATTTCACCTTTAAAGATAAAGAAGCTTAACCTCCCTGCTCCTTATATGTGAGTTATGAACAGTGACTTATAATAAAAAGGGGAACCTGACAAACACTATCTGCCAGATAATTAAGGTCAATATCAGCAGTGGTAAGTCATGTTGAATAGTATGTAATCTTAGATGGATGTGATGAAAATGGCACATTACCTTTGTGGTCATTCTCCCCCAAAATTATAACCCCAGTATAATTAGTATAAAATATCAGATGAATTCAAATATCTTCCTAGTAATGCTCAGAGCTGCCAAAGTCATCAAAAACATGGGAAGTCAGAGAAACTGACACAATCAATAGTAGCCTAAGGAAAATAATGACTAAATGTAATGTGGTACACTGGATATATTTCTAGACAGAAAAAACAATGTTGTATAAATACTAAGGAAATATGAATAAATTACAGTCTTTACTGAAAAATGTATCAGTGTTGGTTAGTCAATTTTGATAAATGCATCATGCTTATTTAAGTTGTTAATATTGGGAGAAATTGGTTTTTGACACAAGGAAGAAGAGAGAGGAGGTCTCAAAGAATTCCCATAGGTAAAATTCCAATAGTATGAGTCCAAACACACAAAAAAGAGTCACAAATAAAACCTGCTATAAAAAAATATAAGGAATAAGCAACACTGATGTCAAAATATTTAAAAAGTATAAATAAGTATAAAGTTTATTAAAAATAAGGCAGATGAATTATGGACTGTCAGAATAACCAGGAATTTATGGTGGAGAAATAATTGTGACTTTTATTAGTGAAAAACTATAGTGCTTTTAAATAGACCTCAATGAAATAACTTGATTAGACAATTCTGAAGAGAAAGTAGAAAATGCAGACATAAGTCTGAAGAAATTACACATGAAATATTATAAATAGAAATAAAAGGAATATATGAAAGATGATAAAGTTCATCAGGATTAGAATAAAAATGTTTGATATCCCTTTTTTATAGAAAGAATACAGGGAATGGAGGGAAATCAGTGCTTAAAGAGAATTTTTGCAATTTATAAAAAATAAATGTTCAAATTTAATCAGAAGATATAAAAACTTACATATTTAGCTTTGACTATTTAGAGTAGGGGTAGGGAAACTTTTTGGCTGAGAGAGCCATGAATGCCACATATTTTAAAATGTTAATTTCCTGAGATCCATACAATGACCCGTGTACCTTATGCATTATCCAATAAAAATTTGGTGTTGTCCCGGAGGACAGTGCGATTGGCTCCAGCCACCCGCAACCATGAACACGGGTGGTAGGAAATAAATGGATTGTAATACATAAGAATGTTTTATATTTTTAATGTTTTTTTATTAAAGATTTGTCTGCAAGCCAGATGTAGCCATCAAAGGAGCCACATCTGGTTCACGAGCCATAGGTTCCCGACCTCTGATTTAGAGTAAAACTATAGAAACTAAAAGTTCATGGGAAAAACCTTAAAAATAGCCAAAACAAAACATAAATTCCAAAAATATGAATAAATGTTAGATTATTATACCATGATGACATACAGGTTTTATTTTAGACATGCAAAGATAGTTTAATATCATTAAGTCTATGGATTGTACTTGACAATACTAAAATGCTAAAAAAAGAGAAACAATCAACTAACTCATGGTTGAACTATAATTTGATGGTGCTCAATATATTTTCAGTGACAAACTCATTTAAAGAGGAATAGTAGAGAAAATGATCATTTATATATAGAGAAAATTGAACATATTTTTAACATTATTTAATAGCAAAAGTTTAAATTCACTTATTATTCAGTAAAAGACATAAATAACTACTATTACTGTTATTGTTTAATATAGTTAAAAATATATAATTAAAGCAATAAAATTAAACAAACAAGAGGGACAAGTTTTGTACCAAGAGATAAATCTCTTTTCTTGAAGATACTAAGTTACTCTACTTAGAAACAACAAATAAAGATTTTATTAACTAGATAGCTCAACATGTTTGCTGGAGTTATGTATATACTCTATAGAAAAAATATGAGCATTTTTTATGACAGTAAGAAATATAATGAAAAATAATTTATTCAAAATAAACAATCACTGTAAATATTTAGGAATTGATTGCAAAACAAAGCTCATTGACTTTATAAAAATATTGTTTCAAAAATGACTAAAATAAATTAATATATCTATTATATTAATGGAAGAATGATATAGTACTATATAAAGTTATATATTTCAAAACTAATAATGAATATAGTACAATTCCAATTAAAATCCCTACTATACTGTTTCAGGCTGATTCTAACAGTTTTAACATTTCAAATAAGAACTATATAACAAAGAGCAACAAAGTGCGGAACTCAACTTCAAAAATTTAAAGCATATTCCAAAGTCATAGTTAAAAAATAGTGTTCACTTAATATTGTAGAGAAAATGAATTGATTAAATTAAACAGAGTACTCAGAAACAAATTTGAAGTGATAAAATTGTAGAGAAATTATGCATTGCTAATAGATATTTGGGGAAAATATACATTAGTAGAGAAATGTAAACTGTATTCTTATTTTAAACCAAATAGAGAGGTGCACTACAGTGTGTTAAAATCTCAAATATAAGGCCCTGGCCGGTTGGCTCAGTGGTAGAGCATCGGCCTGGCATGCAGGAGTCCCAGGTTCGATTCTCAGCCAAGGCACACAGGAGAAGCGCCCATCTGCTTCTCCACTCCTCCCCCTCTCCTTCCTCTCTGTCTCTCTCTTCCCCTCCCGCAGCCAAGGCTCCATTGGAGCAAAGTTGACCCGGGCGCTGAGGATGGCTCTATGGCCACTGCCTCAGGCGCTAGAGTGGCTCTGGTTGCAACAGAGTGATGCCCCAAATGGGCAGAGCATCGCCCCCTGGTGGGCGTGCCGGGTGGATCCTGGTTGGGCACGTGCAGGAGTCTGTCTGCCTCCCCGTTTCTAGCTTCAGAAAAATGCAAAAAAAAAAAATCTCAAATATAAAGACTAAAGATATATATCTATCAAATTAATATATTTTAGAATACTTATTTTAAAATAAATGAACTAACAAGCAAAATAGTGACAGACTAATAGAGAGCAGGCTGACAGCTAGCCGTCTGTGGCAAGGAGTAGAGAGCTGGTTGGAGGGGATGGATGGATTGAACAAAAAGAAAAACACTCGTGGACATGGACAACAGTGTGGTGATTGCTGGCAGAGGAAGGGGAGGGGGTGGAGGAGAAATTGAGTGGATAAATAGTGATGCGCAGAAACTTGACTTAGTGTGCAGATGGTGTGTTTTAGAATGTGGACCTGAAACCTGTATAATTTTATTAACAAGTGTCACCCCAATAAATTCAATAAATAGAAAAGCAAATAAAATAAATACTAATAAATAAAAACAAGTTCTTAAGATATTTCTTGCAATTAAAGAAAACAAGGATTTCTACTAAAGTAACAACATTTAGACAAAAGACAATAGTGCTACAAATTTTTTAAATCAGAAATTGTAGAGAGCAATGTAATTTAAAGGCAATTCACTAAATGAATAAAACTGGCTATATATGTCAAAGGAAAACATGGAGAACTGTGTCATTTATGTTGATTTAACACAAACATAAAGACAATAACTAAGTAGCCTGACCAGATGGTGGTGCAGAGGATAGAGCATCGGCCTAGGATTCAGAGGGCCCAGGTTCAAGAACCCCAGCTTGCCAGCTTGAGTGCAGGGTTACTGGCTTGAACATGGGATCATAGACATGACCCCATGGTCGCAGGCTTGATATCAAAGGTCACTGGCTTACAGCCCAAGGCCACTTGCTTGAGCCAAGGTCGCTGGCTTGAGCAAGTGGTCACTGGCTCGACTGTACCCTCCTCCCCAGTCAAGGCACATATGAGAAAGCAATCAATGAACAACTAAGGTGCCACGACAAAGAATTGATGCTTCTCATCTTTCTCCCTTCCTGCCTGTCTGTCTCTGTCTGTCCCTCTCTTTGACTCTCTCTGTCCCTCTTGCTGAAAAAAAAAAAAAAAAGACCAAGTACAATATTTACTCATTTCTGACTTGCAATTAAAATTAAAAATAGAACCTGACCAGGTAGTGGTGCAGTGGATAGAGCATAGGACTGGGATGTAGAGGACCTAGGTTTGAGACCCCGAGGTTGACAGCTTGAGCGTGGGCTCATCTGGTTTGAGCAAGGCTCACCAGCTTGAACGCAAGATTGCTGGCTTGAGCAAGGGGTCACTCAGTCTGCTGTAGCCCCCAGGTCAAGGCACATATGAGAAATCAAACAACAAACAACTATGGAGCCGCAACAAAGAATTGATGCTTCTCATCTCTCTCCCTTCCTGTCTGTCTGTCCCTATCTGTCCCTCTCTCTGACTCTCCCTGTCTCTGCCACACACACAAATTAATTAATTAATTAATTAAAATAGAAGTATTAAGAAATATCTGTCTTCCAAATCAGTATGAGATGACAGCTTGTGTAATTAAATTTTGTACAAATTCAACACAATCTGGACAAAAGGGAGAACAAAGAATTAAAGACAAAAGAAGCCAAATAGAAAAGCCAAAATAAAAGAGTAAAAATATATAATAGTATGACAATAATCATAACAAATTTAAAGAGATATGGCTTCATCTATTAAAAGTAAGTAGCTACTACATTTCAAAATTTGTATGAGTATAATCTTTAAAATATTATCTAAATACCTCATGAGTAAAAGAGGAACTATAATGGGTATTATAAAATTTTTATCAATGAAAATTAAAAATTATATAAATATATTGGAAATGCCAATACAAATGTGTGTACACACACACACAGACACACACACATATGTATGTATAGGTTCATCAGGAACAATTGGCCCTGGCCAAGTATATAGAGCGTGGTCATGGCCCATGGAGGTAGCAGGTTCATTCCAGGTCAAGACACATAGGAGAAGCAACCAATGAATAATGAATGCTCAACTAAATGGATCAACGAGTAGATGCTTCTCTCTCTCAAATCAATGGGGAAAAAACCCAGCAAGATCCACTGAAAATTAACAAACTTTAAGTATTTAAGAAGTTGATTTGAAAAACTATAGAAAGTTCCAAAAAAAGGAAAGGAATAAAATAATAATTATACAAATTAATAAAATATTCAAATACATACAATTAAGCACTTCCAGGTATCAATTTGGCAACAGAAAAGCACTGACTTTCGAAGCCAAAGTTTTTTTCCATTTGTTCATCTATCATAAATCAAGAGAGAAAGTGAAACAGAAAAAATGAAAGCTTTCGAAACAGACATAAAAAGTAGGTTAGAGAGGAATCTCACGCACATTTCTAATAAGGTATCAGTTGGTGATAGTAAACCCCCAAATCAGCAAAATTGACATTAATAAATATTGTATGGCAACAGTAGGCTGGTGAATACAGCTGGTGCAATTTTTTTAAATGCCTAGAAATAAAACTAGTAAAAGATTTCTTCTTCAGTGGAAAAGAGCCCACCATAATTGAGAACCACTGTGGACTTAATTTGAGATCAAGGAGAGCAGCAGAGGAACTGAAGAAATGTATAAAAAGTGCAAATTAAACAAAGAATGTAGTTTACACCCTTCCCTCCATTGAACTGAGCAGCAATTTGATAAGACACCACCATTTTAAATGCCATTAATAATTATAAATTGCTAATAATGATGTAATTTTAAGGACAGCCATGCATGGGTCATGAACTACCTCTTCTGAAATCTGAGATATATGGATATTAACAGTATTAACAAAGAGTTTTTAAATAACCAGAAATATAAGAGTACCTCACATATATATGTCACTAGGTTCACTCTCGGATAAATATAGGCATGACCTGCAGCCAGTGAAAAATTTCCATTAGACTCAGGGACATTTGCGAAAGATTGACATATGTACAGATCTCAATTGTCACTTGCTTCTTTCAGTTATCCAGAAAGAGAAAGCCTTGAATTCTTGAGGAAAAAAAAGAAAAAGAATCACATGATTTCAAGCCATTGTTGTGCCGGCACCGTCTCTGACCACCTCAAAAGGAACATCATTAAATTTTCAGGAAATTTATGATTCAGCTGTTAAATTTAGTCATAATTAAAAAATAAATCATATAGCTTAAAATAAAATAAATAACACAAAAACAGAAGTAATAAACTAAAAATATCAACTTCTAATTATTTCACATCCATGTGATTTACATCAATGTGTGTTCAAGGTAGAAATGTAATGGTGTTCTATTATGTATTTCTTCCCTCTGTACATTTAAAAGCACCTTTTTCGTAGTTTCAATTGTCCATAGTTGGAGTCTTTACACCACCGAAATAGACAAAACTATCAACTGAGATATTATTTATAGCTTTATGTCTTGCCTAGACTTAGGAAAGTAATGGTAAAATATAGACAAATTTAACTTAAAAGTATCACTTTTGTAACTATTGCAATGTGAATCACACAAAAACTTGAGACTCTGTCCCTCCAATTTCTGGAAACTATGTACCAGTTCAAAAAACAGAGCAGCTGACATCATTGAAAAATGAATGAAGTCAAATTGCATCTTCATTGTTTCATTTTTGTCATACTCTCTAATGTTAAATATTAAGCAGTGTTAATGTTGGAAGTATATTTATTCATAAATAACAACCATAATTTGGCTAAAGATTCAAATATATAGAAAAAATAATCAAAACCTTCTATGAGAGAAAAATAACAAAATGGAATGTGCAATATAAATGATTGCATATTTTATTAGCATATATAAATTCTGTGCTGTACATTGTTTATAACAGAAAAAATATATAATCATTACCTACATCTTAATTTTTTGAAGAGCTAACTTTTAAAATTTATTCAGCATGCTATTGATTCTGAGGCATTCAAATTGGTTTTCTTATAATTCTCACAAATAACAGAAGTTCTACTGTGAAGAAATCTTTTTGGTACATGTCAGGTTAATTTGGCATGTATGTTACATGTGCATATATATGTATTAGCTACTTATTGTTTTTCATGTGTACATTCCTACTTTAGTATAACCTTTGACTTTCAAATACATAATATTCATTCACTGTGATTTGTCAAACAACATAATTATCCGGTGCAAGGAAGCACATCTGCTAAATTGTACATTCCAGACATTTCAGTTGATCCTTTTAGAAACTTAGTAATGTCCCCTTTAGAATGTAAATGCATAAACAGGCTGTCCCTGGAGCATCCTTTGTCAAAAATGCATTAAGGTGACTTTTAGTGGGATATTTTTTTCAATGTTGTATAAAAGTACAAGATTAGAAGAAAGGTAATTTTTGTGGCTGCTGTTCAAAATCACTGGTGAAGAGTTTTCCTAAAAATTTTATAACAAGGTATGTATTTCAAATATGGTATTATTTTTCAGTAAAGGTATTTCAACTGTATTATGAAAATTCAGGGAATATATAACCACATGTGAGAATAATAAAACTCTAATGTTACTTTTATAACTATACATTTAGGGGTGGTGTGGGTAAGTATCGCTTATCTTTCCCTCAGATTTTATAGTCGTGTTTTCCATAGATTTTCAAATCATAAATAAGCCATCCTGTTTGAGCTGAATGTAAATGGGAGTTACATACATTTATAGGGTATGCTTTCACTGCTCAGGTTTCATATCTCTTTATTTGAAATTGTAATCATCCTTTAGTAGACTTGCTCTGTCAAAACCGTATCAGGGTGTGTTTTGATTGCTCAAACCTAAAAATATTCAGTCAGGGACTACTGTTTAAAAAAATCTTTGCTATAAGTTAAAAGTTGTGTGTGTGTGTGTGTGTATGATAGTAAAATCAGTAATCAAATTATTTTATGTTTTTAATACTTTATTTATATTCTCTCTGCTATCTTATATATCATGTAAACTTAAATTTTCGGAGGTTTTAAATATTATCGTCCAGACCTACTATACATTAGCAGTATGATAATTAAAACATTTCATTACTAGTCTGCACCCTATTTATTTTATTTTAATTACCTAACATCATTTTATTTCATCCCTTTACAGTAGACCTTCAAACTTAGTTTTTCATGGCTTTGCTGCTTAGCAATTTTCTCTCTGAACCCTTAGGGTACTCTGAAGTATAGACTTTAAATCCTGTACTCCTAAAGCCTTCTTCTCTCCCTTCCACTTTATTTATGGAGAAGGTTGTGACCCTAATAAATAATCATACCGTCCTAACTTTAAAATTTCTCTCATCCATTATTTTTTCTTCCTTATTCTTTAGCCCAGTGGGGAATGGCGCTCTTTTTATAATTCCCTTCCATTCCTTGGCTCCAAACTGCAAGCATATACAATGGCAATGGCATGGGAGGAAATGTCACAGGAAAGGGAGTTTCAGGATTGCTTGGTGAGAAAGTGCCTCAGAGAAGGGTGGAGGTGTCTTTTCCTGGCAGAAGAGCAAGTGGCATTTGGGAGAGAGGAGAAACAGATGGTGACTGAAAAACAAGACAAGATGTCTCCTCTTTATAAAACGAGCACTAGTTGAACATGAAAACCAGAGGCTAACAATAAATATGTTCAGTGTTCTTCCAAGTGACGGCTCATGGTAAGTATGGATCACGTTCTTGGTTTCCGAAGTGTAAAATATATAACCCCCAACTGAATGTCCCTTTGCTCATAAAGTTAGCCAGGAACAAAGGTGTGCTTTTAGTGCCTAATAGAACATTCATAGCCCACCTCAAAAAAGCAAAGCAATGAACACTTTAAAAATTGAGAATTTTCTTGTAATAAGAGAGGTACATTGTTTAAGTCTACAATCAGAATATGTTGATATGTATTATTTTATGTTAAACTCCTTACTATATATAATACTGTGACAAGAATGATTCAGTAACATATAACACACAGAGGGAGAATAAAGAAAAGTATGGTTTTACCAGGATGTCATTTTGAGCAGCCAAACCTGATACAACTCTCAGTTGCTTATGCTTCAATGTACTATCTCTCAGCTAGACATCATGGCTGTTTTTCTCCAGTAAGGAAAATTAGTGTTCAGTGTTCTTACGCTGTTCTCTATTTTGTTTTTCCCCTACCTGTTTCAAATAGCAATTTTAAAATGTATCCTACTGAATACATTTCAATCTTAGAATATTATTCGCTGCTATTTGCAGTTCTATCAGCATTTAACATTATCTATTAGTTCCATGAAAGGATAATATTAATGCTGCTCCCTTCCACCCCCTTCCCTGAACTTCCCCTAGTCTCACATTCCCAAACTTGTCATCCATTGAATTAATTTATATTTTGTACTACAATGTTATTTTTTTAAATTTACTTTTCAATTATAGTTGACATAATATATTAGTATCAAGTGTACAACATAGTGATTAGACATTTATATAACATGCCAAGTTAAATCTAGTACCCTTGACACCATGCATAGTTATTACAATATTATTGGCTGTGTTCCTTATATTGTACTTTACATTCCCAAGACTGTTTTTGTAACTGGCAATTTGTACTATTTATTTCCTTCACCTTTTACATTTAATCCCTCAACCGTTCTTCCATTGACAACTATCAATTTGTTTTCTGTATCTATGAGGTTTTTTCTGTTTTATTAGTTTATCTTTTTTTTATTACATTCCACCTCTAAGGAAAATCATATCTTTCTCTTTGTTTTTTACACTTTATTCACTTATTTTGCATAGTATTCTTACAGAAGTATTTATTTATACTATCTTCTGGTGTATACTAAATGCTGAAATAAAAAGAAGTCTTTAGATTGTATTGATTATGTAATATTTGTCAAAGCATTGTAAATATATTTTCTGAGCTATTTATGAGAATACAGCCAGTGTCAATATCTAATCAACTTTGTTCTATCTTTTATTAATAATAAAATCTGTGTAATATTTAAATTAATTTTATATTTTAATCATATAGATTATAAAATAATTGATACTTTTTCTGGCACATTAAATATCTTCCTTTCATGTCAATTAGTAATTTTTCTACATAATTATATCCTCTCCTGTGCCCCCCCTTTTTTTTTACTCTAAACCAGACAATTTTCTCAAATGAGAATGGTTGCCTGTTAACACCACTGCACAATTTATAACACTTCTGTTTTAAGTTCACTCATAGTATCTTTTCAACTCCTATTCTTGGCCCTGGCCAGTGGCTCAGTGGTAGAGCTCCAGCCTGGATACACACTTCCTGGGTTTGATTCCCCAGTGAAGGCACACAAAAGACTAGACCATCTGCTTCTCCGCTCCTTCACCTCTCTGTTCTCTCCCTCACTCTTTCTTCTCCTCCCACAGCCATGGCTGATTGGTTGGAGCGCATTTGCCCCTGCTGCTGTAGATGGCTTGCTGGAACCTCTGGTCTCTAGCACCAAAATAGCTCAGTTGTGCAAGCACGGCCCCAGATGTGCAGATCACCAGCCCCAGACAGGTGTTGCCAGGTGGATTCCGGTCAGGACCGATGAGGGAATCTTTTTATCTTCTCTTAGTTGGAAAAGAAAATAAGAAAGTAAGTAAGTAAATAAATAAATAATCTTACTCTTCCTTGATTTTTTTCAACTTTTTTCTTAAAATGCATACCCAAATTTTCTCAGAAAAGGTGAATTTAATTTTTTCTAGTTCAATTTTATATGAAATTGTCCTGGATTTACTCACATAATTTATCAGAGTAATAATGTCTGATTTCAGAACAATTTTCTTTATATACTATGAAGATTTTTTAACTGTTTTATCTAGCATGGAGGAATTCTAATCCTTAGGCTGATACTAAACAGGTTTTACTCCCCTGTACTTGAATACTCTACTTCCTCCAGTTTTTCCATCTATATCATGTTTTCTTCCAAATACTTCTCAATTTGCTTTATCTACTGAGAAATTAAATTAGGTTACTTTCTAGCCCTTTCATATAATTCATCATTGTAGAAATCACAATTTTCATATCCAATAAATGTTTCTCCTCCGCTTCCGTCTTCTTCCTTTTCCCTTCCAGCATCCCTTCCATCTTCTTTCCTGTTTGTTTCTATGGAATTGCTTCCAAAACTCATCAGCATATTCTTCTTTTTCTTCTACTTAGTTGTGCTCCAATAAGTTTTCACTGTGATTTTTATTGTTTGTGCTTTCAGTTTTTCTCACACAGATGATGACTATTAATGTTTAAATTTAAATTTAAAAAATATTTTAGGTTGATGTTATTGCCTTATTTTGTTCTTTTGTGAAGATTGCTTCTCCAATAGATCTCCCTACTAAAAGAAAAAGCCAACTTTTACACTTTTATTTTTAAAAATAATCTTTTATACTTCACAATTAATCTTATAAGTTATCTGCTTTAATACAGGATCCATCAACATCTGAATTTATAAAGTAGGGCTTATCATGGTTGGGCAGCTCAGTTGGTTAAACTGTCATCCTGATTATCCAGGGTTGTGAGTTCAATCCCTGGTCAGGGCATATCAATCAATGAATGCACAAATATGTGGAACAACAAATTGATGTCTCTTCTCTCTCTCTCTCTCTACCTTCTTCTCTCTCTAAAATCAATTTTTAAAAGTCAGGCTCAAAAACTTTCTCTTATTGCTCCTTTAAACAATTTACCATTTTGAAAAATCCAAAAGGTTTTAATTCTTCACTTAGTTATTATGTAAATGTATTTTTTGAATTTTGAATGTATTTGAATAGACACCCCTAGGCTCCATGAAACAGGCCCAAGACATGGGTGATCATATAAATTTTTATGAAAATTTTACCCAGTGAATCGAGATAAAATATAGCAACACTGAAATAAAGCATATGATATAAAATGTATGATACTGAAGTAGATAAGTTAGAGTAGCACTTCTAGAAACTGTATGTAAGAGAAATGTAGTATAAAAAGGTACCAAAAAAGAACTTTCCTCTGATTCCCATAATCTGTGGTATTAAAGTACATGTTTTGTATACAAACCATTTCATAGACTATGTTCTTCATGTTATAGAGTTTAAAAATTTTAAATGTCATAGAATCTCATTTTTAGGCAATGAACACTTAAAAATATAACATAAAAACTCATTGTAGATACAGTCTTGCCCATAAAATTATGACCTATTAGTATTTTTCAGTATTGTACAGAAATGACACTGTAAATAAGCAGATGGTAAAAAAAAAAAAAATTGCAGAGTAAAAGTATGGTGCTATGATTAGCTGCCGAATTGGTATACCAGAAAATATGCTATATAATGTGCATTTTATTTATTTATTTTTTAATTTTTTTTAGAGAGGAGAGAGAGAGAGAGAGAAGGGGGAGGGAGGAGCATGAAGCATCAACTCCCATATGTGCCTTGACCAGGCAAGCCCAGGGTTTTGAACCAGCAACCTCAGCGTTTCCAGGTCAACGCTTTATCCACTGCGCCACCACAGGTCAGGCTATAATGTGCATTTTAGTGCTGGTTTGCTAAGAAAGTAGAATATGCCCTGACCAGGGATTGAACTCACAACCCTGGATAATCAGGATGACACTTTAACCAACTGAGCTGCCCAACCATGATAAGCTCTACTTCATAAATTCAGATGTTAATGGATCCTGTATTAAAGCAGATAACTTATAAGATTAATTGTGAAGTATAAAAGATTATTTTTAAAAATAAAAGTGTAAAAGTTGGCTTTTTCTTTTAGTGGGGAGATCTATTGGAAAAGAAATCTTCACAAAAGAACAAAATAAGGCAATAACATCAAACTAAAATATTTTTTTAATTTAAATTTAAACATTAACAGTCATCATCTGTATGAGAAAAACTGATTTCATTTTTATTATTAATGATTTTTTAAAAAAAATTTTTCCAAGTAATTTATTATGAGTTAGTTTGTCATAGATTATTTTTAAAATAATAGATAAAGATAATATGATTTTAAATTTATATATGATAATTTAAAATAAGTTTTATTTTCTTCAATATAATTCTGATAAAATTTTTCTATAAATATTATAAAATTCTTGGTTAGTTTATTTTTATTTATACAGACATATTTTCCCTCCTGATTGTTAAAAAGAGACCAATGACACAATATTATAACACATAATTTAATATAATACATATGATAATATATAATATAGATTATAATGGTGTATTTAGAAAATATCTTAAAGGTCTTCTATATCAAATTTTTTTCTTTCTTTCTTAGATTTTTATCTGTTCATTTTTAGAAAGAGAACAACAGAGAGACAGAAAGAAGGGGAGAGGAACAGGAAGCATCAACTCCCATATGTGCCTTGACCAGGCAAGCCCTGGGTTTTGAACTGGCGACCTCAGCATTCCAGGTTGATGCTTTATCCACTGCGCCAGGACAGGTCATGCTCAAATTTCTTTTTAAAGCTAAATAACACCTAGGACATCCAAAATTCTTTTCTGATGGGTAAAACACAGGGTTTTTTTATATGTGTTTTTAAATTTTGATTATATAAAATATATTTTATTTCAAATATGCCATCAATATATTATTTTACTATGGGAATTTTATGAAGAATTTATTTACTGATTAACTTCTGTTTCTTGGCACTACAATCTATCTTGCTACTTAATAAAATGTTTATGCATTGATGAAGACACAGAAGTATTAGGAGACATAAAATATTACTTAAAATGGTTAAAGTATCTATAAATGTTAATATATCCTTGCTGTTTTGTCATTAATATTTTATTGATGCTAACTAGTAAATTAAGCCTTACAATTAAGTTGCAGATATTTACTATAGTTGATTTGCAAATATAAGAGACCATGCTTTATTTTTGGCAACACATCATTGGTAGTAATTTGAATGCATCATGAACGATCATTAAATTATTCAGGAAATATTTATTGGGCAGTTATTTTATGCCCTGCATCTTATAATTTGCAATCAGAAAAATGAAACATAAGTTAGTGATTTGTCTTAACAATATTGGAGTAATATTAGAAAACCATTTGTGCTAAAACTGTCTGAGCTTGTTTATGACTTAATAGAAAACAAAAATGTTGAATTAGATTCTCTTAAATGACATCAAACAAAAAATTGCTAACATTCAATATTGTATAATATGATGTTGGAAGATATATTTACATTCACATGACACTGAATAAAAAATGACTGATACCTATCCACATTCAGATTCTGGTTTCCATTTTTATATGGCTTTTGATGCTAAGAGTTATTCATATATTTTAGCCCCTTTCGGAAACTAAACATTTTGACATTTAAACATGGGGAAAATATTAGTCAAAAAATAATTTGATTACAGTAATATTTTTGCAACTCTACTATTTACAAAAAAAGTACAAGGCATTCTTGAAATATATTTAATTTAGCTGCTCCAGTGATGAAGTTTCATGCATTATCATGATTCATTGTATCATTTTTGGCAAACATTGTTTGAATCATCCTTAAAATATTATTATGTGTTTTTCTTGTTCTTTAATAGACAAGACTTTAATACAATCTAGTGGATTGTCAACACATTTTCAGGTAGCTGTGTCAGGAAATTGAATACAAAAAATATGTAAAGTTATTTTTTTCAACATATTGGACAATTCATAAAGTGGATTATGCTAAAATAAACAGTTTTAGGTATAGTTTTCTTTTCATACTGGGCCTTTGTGCATATTTTTTTTCTTTTTTTATTACCAAAGTGTAAAAGAAATTTGCTAAAGATATATGTTTATCTTTTTATTTGTTTAAGTTCAGCCCAAATGCTGGTTTGAGGAAAGACTAAAATAAGGACAAGTGAGGAATCAGATATTCTGATTAGGAAAATAAAACAAAAATCTCATCCAGAAAGGATGAAGGCTTACATTAGGATAGAAGCCATTAATTTTCAGGTAAGTGGAAAGATTTGAGATATTTTTTGCTGGTAGAATCAATAGGCTTTTAGGTTTCTGGAAATTGAATTACATTGCCTGGAAATTGTGTGTGTGTGTGTGTGTGTGTGTGTGTGTGTGTGTAAATTTAAATCTGAACTCAAATCAAGTACTTGACCTGGAAAGAAAAAATTGAGAATTTTCAATATGAAGGTGATAAAAAAGCAGGAAAAATAATATTTTTAAGGACGGTGTTTAGAAAGAGGTCTCAGGTCTAAACAATGAAGAGTCTGATATTTAGAAAATAAAAACATTTGTAATTGTCATAATGAATAAGAAATGAAACAGTAGAGTATGATATTAAAGAATTAAGGAAGAAGAGTTACAGGGAGTTAGGGGAATAGAAATGTGTCCATGAA
The DNA here is from genome assembly GCF_036850765.1 of Saccopteryx bilineata. Taxonomy (NCBI): domain Eukaryota; kingdom Metazoa; phylum Chordata; class Mammalia; order Chiroptera; family Emballonuridae; genus Saccopteryx; species Saccopteryx bilineata. The sequence goes on along the minus strand of NC_089495.1, from coordinate 86,683,878 downwards.
TTTATTATAGGAAGGACAGTGATGCCTTAGCAAAGTGCAAGATCAGTGACATTAATTAAAGATAGAAAGATAATTAAATATATAGTGTGTTGAGGCATAAGAGTTGTAAGAAGAGAATTTATATGTGTCTATATGTCTTTCAAGTAGGAGGGAAAATGGGTTCTGTGAATCCAGAAACATAAAAGATACCCAAATGAATGACATCATTGAGGAAGGGAGAGAATGTGAGATCTAAGGCAAAATTGAAACATGTTCTTTTGATTTGGTTGGAAAGATGGATATGATTTTATTATTGGTTATGAGAAGAAGAATGTGTGAAGTCTTTTTGTAGAGTGTAAATAAAAGAATATATCATTTGCAAGTGATAATACAGAATTTTGTGTATGTGCATATAAAGAAGTGCTGAAAAGGAGTCATTGTAGACAAAACGGTTTTGAGCTTTCCAAGAAATATTGTATAAGCAAAATTGTCAGCTAGGTTATGATTTTTGTGTAAAGTACATTGCAGATGTGCAGAGAAGCTTACGTGGCACTGAAGATTTTCAGAGCAAGCTAATCAGAATGTGTGAGGTGGGGGATAGGTAAGAAGAAAAATAGAGAGAATATGAAAAAAGAGGAAAGAAGAACAAGGAAGAACAGGGCAGGGAGGGAAAGGAAAGGGCAGGAGAAGTGTAATTTTTGGACATTGAGAGTGAAAGGTTATAAACACACTATTACATGTTTATACTGATTAAGGAGAATGAAAACCCACACCGTGTCTGCGACAGTTTTGGGAGCATTCAGTTCAAGTATTCAAGGAAGTCCTAGTATAGATGAACATGAGTAAATACGTGAAGGATAGCAACTGAGCATGTATTCTTATGTTAGAATATAAAAAATGAGATATTAGAGATTGAGCAATTTTAGGTAGCAACAAACTTTAGATAATTGAGATCTAATAGAAATATAATGTGAGCTATATTTTTTATTTTAAAATATATAATAATCATAATAAAAAAGAAATAAACAGGTGGAATTAAATTTTAAAATATATTTCAACCAATGGATTAAAAATATTACTACAATATTCAATAAACACAAAAGCAATGTGACTATCTACATTCTTTTATTCATACTAAATTTTCAAACTTTATTATGTATTTTATATTCTTACCATGGCTCAATTCAGATGCTAAAATTATATCAGAAATAGTTCCTTATATATTGAAATTAAAATATTTGAAGTTGAAAAATTAGATTTTCATGCCCAATCTTTTCTAAACATTTAGATAATTTAATCACTAAATCAGCTAACAAAAACATTTTCCTTTAATATTTATATTTATATAAATATCTGATTTGAAAGAATTGGTTTGACTTTGGAGAAGATGTATATTTGTTTCAAAATAATGTTCTTTAATTTATTAAATTCACTATCTCTTATATAATCTTAATATTTTAAACACTGAATTTTAATAAGCATTTTATAAATTAAATAATGACTCTAAATTTATCAATATCAAAAAACTTCCATTTTTTACTGCAGTTTTTAGCCCTCAATTTAAATAATGCTGTCTAATAAAATTGAAACCTAAGTATAGATTTATACCACAAACTATGTAAAATTACTATTCAGTTATATAATAGAAATTTTCCATTTTAACACAAATTTTCACCTCTGTCCAGCTAGGACACTTAAAACAATTTTCTTTCCTGGAAACTTTAAATTTATTATGTTATACTTATGTCTGATATTCATTAACAATACGTAAATTACACTGACTACTTGTCTTTGAATACTGAATATTTTGCAATCATTTCTTTTGTTTCAAGCAAAACTTGGATTGGGTTTAATAATACATAAATCAAAAAACCCTTTATAACTCAATTATTGAGCATTGAAAAATAATGCAAAATAATAAAATTTATCTTTTATCATTTCAATAGAAGTTATAAACTGGAAATAATTCATAATATTTACATGAAATGACAAAAACTGTAATGATTGTATCCATGATGCTTTTAACTGATGTCACTTCAGAAAACAGCAAAAACAGCAAGATGTTTCATGCCATAGAATGAAGCAATAAGGGAATCATCACAATATCAAATATCAGCAACTTGTTTTAAAATTCCAATAAATTGGATCCAAGACTTGCCATAACTAGAACATATGCCATCAAGATGGAAACAAATTATTTTATGTATTAGACTGAAGATGTTCTTTGACAGATACAGAAGAATAAAATAAACTCTATGTCATTAGATTCATTTTTTAGTCCATAATTCACATATATTCATAAATTTGAAAGTACTTTGATACAAACAAGCACACAAGTTGGTAAATGTATAGTTTCTCAAATCATATGACTTATCTAAAACTAAATAAAATTTTTAAAAATTTAAAAGAGAAATAAATAAAATATATTCAAAATTTATCAAATTTTAAATTAATTGGACTTTGATCCCATTAAAATGACCTTGTATTCTGTGAATAACTAGTGATAATTCAAGATCTTTCATCTTTTGTAAAATATTATTTTACTATATTTCTCATAAATTTTTAACAAAATTTGTTATTAAAATAACAATTTACAATGTCTTCAACTAAAACTGTATGTGTGTGTGTGTGTGTTTGTGTGTGTGTGTTTATGACTCCAAGCTCATTTTTATTTTGCAAACTCAAAATCTCAAAACCATTTAAAAATATTTTGGTGTGCATTTAGTTCTGATTTCAAGTAACTAATGTCATTGAATATTTATTAGTCTTGAGAAATAATATCAAATCAAATTTTCTATAAAGAGCTTCTTAATTTGTCTATTTTATTATCATTTTAAATATTGTACACAATAATTTTTATTTTCTTTTTTATTGCAGCAAATTACAGATCCCATACATTATATAATTTACTATTCTTTTCTTTTTACTATCCTAGTTGTACTACTTTCTGCATCTCCACTCAATCTGATTTAATTTTAAACTAAGAATTGTCTATAAAATGTCAAAACTTCTCAATGGAAAAAAGACAATTTCTTCATTTAATGTTGTTGGGAATAGTAATTAATCACATGTGAAAGAATGAAGTTTAAACCTTATTTTATACTCTTATTTTATGCATACAAATATTAACTCAAAATTTATTGGTGATTTAAACTTATGATCTAAAACTATAAAACACCTAGAAGAACACACAGGGGAATTGATTTGTAACATTGAACTTGGCAATACTTTCTTGGATATGACATCTAATAAAATAAACATCAAAAGTAAAAATAGACAAATGAGAATACATAAAACAAAAATACAATCAACAGGATACAATCAACAGAGTGAAACAACAGTCTATATCAGGGGTCTCAAACTCAACTCAGCATGTGGGCCGCAGAGCAAGATCACAGCCATTTGGCGGGCTGCACTAGGTCTACAAAAGGCAACTGTTACACAACACTTTTCTCACTGCAGTTGAAAACAAAAAAAAAATCAGTACAACAAGCACAATCGTACATGTAGTTTTCCTCAGTGTCACAAAACGACCAGAAACTGTAGTTCGCATCACAACTGCTGTTAACTAAGCTAATATCTAGCTAGGATGCTAGAGAAATGAAAAATACAAGTAGGCCCCTAGGTTTACTTAATTTTATCCAAAATATTTTGAGCTTCGTGGATTAGTCTGCAGGCTGCACAAGATTGTTCGGCGGGCCGCATTGGCCCGCGGGCCGCGAGTTTGAGACCCCTGGTCTATATAATAGCAAGTCATACATCTAATAAAAGGTCAATTTCCAGACTTACTTAAAGAACTGTACCAGTTCAATGACAAAAAAAATAAATGACCTGATTTTAAAAATAGACAATATACCTGAGTAGACATTTCTCCAAAGATATACAAATATTCAACAAGCATATTAAAAAATGCTCAAGATCACTAATTCAGAGAAATGTACATTAAGACTTCATTATCTACCACCCATAAGGATGGCTTCTAAAAAAAACAACAGCAGGGAAAAAAAGAAGGAAAAATGAAAGGACAAGAGATAAAGAGAGCAAGAAATAGTTACACATCCATGTTCCTAGGAGTACTATTCACAATAACCAAGAGGCAGAAGCAACCCCAGCATTTATCAAAGGATGAATGAAAAAACAAACAAAAGATGGTACATACATACTTGGAATATAATTCAGCCTTTACAAAATAGGAAAAAAATTGTCACATGCTACAAATGGTTGTATCTTGAGGATATTATTCAAATTAAAATATTATTGTAAAAAAAAGACAAATAGAGTATGATTCCACTCATGAACTATCCAAAGTCGTCAAATTCATAGGCACACAATGTGCAATGGTGGTTACAAGGGGCTGGTGGGAGGAAGGAAAGAAAAAATGTTTTTTAATGCATATAAAGTTATAAAATTAAAAAGTTCTACAAATCTGCTTGTCAACAACATGAATATCCTTAACACTCTTCATCTGCACATTTAAAAATGGTTAAGATGGCAATTTTTTCTTACCACAATAAATCAAATGTATATACAAAGTGAGACTAAAATATTACATACCTTAGAATAACCACAGAGTGGCATAGACCTAATAGAGCAATATAAAGAAAACCAAAGCCTACAATGAGAAACAGTTTAAAATAAAATGGTAAGTCTTTTTTAAAGTCTATACTTTCAATTAGAAAAAAATAATTTATATATTTTATAAATAAAAATATAATAAACGTCAATTTAATTTTTATTGTTTTCATAATTAACAATCTACCTTGTGCTTTTTTAAAGAAAATGAACACATGACATTTTCTATCTATAAGTAGACAAAAGTTTTTAAAATGAAATCAATTTGTTAATACCCAACAATTGGTGATGTTGTTATGTGTAATGCTATAAATGATGCCTAAGTCCAAAAAAATGTACAAACATACATTGGTAATATCTTATGTAATGTAATGGGTATAGTGAAATGCAAGTATACCAAAGCACTTAATTTGAATTTAACAAAAGAAATATTTTGCTCTGCTTCAATTTTAACATTTAAAATAATTAAAATAAAAAATTCAACTTCTCAATTATACTAGCCACATTCCTCGTTCAATTCTCCAATTCTCATATTGGACAGTGAAAATCTAGAGTGTGGCCAGGATAGTGGTTGTCTGATATACAGTTAAAGGAAAGGTATGAAACCAAGAAATTGAGCTTCCATTTTTTGGGTGGGATTTCTCCCTTAATATCAGCACATAAATTAGAATGATGTCACTAAGAATGAGGCACAAAAAGTTACAGAAACTAAGCCAGAAACCATATGAATAAGAAGCAGGTTAAATAATGGCCAAAGTGAAGGAAACATGTAACACACATAATTAAAAAAATAATAAAATATTATAAACATTAAAAAATTCCTGATATTTTTGCAGGAAGAAGAAGAATCTGGTTGTGTCACTAGAGGACAAAACAAACACCTACTCTATCTTCTGGGTATAAAAATCTAGGACAAAAATAAACATACTTGAGGTGGCTTAAGAGACAATGAAAGCGTTAGGGCAGGGGACACATTTCAAGTACTGTATAGCTATAAAGTGAAGTGAACATACTAAATAAAGCATGACTATAAAATAATTTACTATAAACTAATTTGAAGTCACAAGAAATATTTTAGAGGGGTTTAGTTAATAAGATGACATTCTAAAATACAATATAAATGTTTGGTAAAGATGAACAGGTAAGACTGGATATCAGACAGTGAATGATAGTATCAATAACATGAGACATGCTAGAATTTTGCACTCAGAGTATTGTGTGTCAATGGATTTCATGTTGAATAATTTTTTGATGGTGATATCAGTTGAAAATACCAGCTGCAATTAACACATTAGCTGACTATTCATTGCTAAGAAAAGTAAGATGATATTTTCTCATGTAATAAGGTATCTATTAGTTTTGAAATTTCTTGGGAATCCTCAGCTGTTCAATGATGCCAGAGCTCTAAGACTGCTTCTCTATGATTTCTTTTTTTCCTTTTCTTTTTTTTATAGAAGTGAGAGGAGGAGAAATAGAAAAACAGACACCCACAAGCACCCCAACTGAGATCCACCTGATGACCTGTCTGGGACTGATGCTCTATCTAAGACCAATTCTAGCAACTTAGCTATTTTTAGCACCTAAGGTAGTAGAGTCTCCAACATGCTCACATCAGTAAAGCCATGGCTGTGGGAGGGGAAGAGTTAGAGAGAAAGGGAAGAGGGAGGGGAAGAGAAACAAATGGTCAATTCTCCTGTGTGCCCTGACCAGGAAATAAATCCAGGACTTCTACATGCTGGGTTGACACTCTACCACAAAGCCAACTTGCCAGGGCTGATTTCTTTTCTTTTTTTCCCCTTCTTATAAGATGGTAGTTAAAGTTTCATAGATAGTGTCTTTACCAAAACTTGTAATGCAAAAGCAGGAAATGAGTGATGTGAATTTCTCTTCATACATACATATTGAGAGAAACCCATCCTGGAAAACCTCCCCGGGAAACTTTTTCTTACAGCTATTGGTTGTTATTGAGGCACATGCACATGTTTTATCTGAAAACGAGACTGTTTCTATGATGGTGGATGTGTTGTAAAGTACTCGTACCTCAAATCTGTGGGTTTACATAGAGACACCAAGTCCAGATGAATTCTGAAGAGTTTTACTAAAGGAAGAGATTTATTAAATATGCTGGCCACAGATAGCTGACATGGGGCAGTCTGGCAGCCCAAATCATGTGTCCCAAAAATATTTTAGGGGTTATTTATATACCCTTGATCACACACGGGCTGGGGAGAGCATGACATCATGGCACAAGCTTACAACATTTGTTTAGGTGATACACAGAAATATTAAGACTTTCAAGGTAACATAGTCAAAGATGTTTACAAATCTTTCAGGGTTCATCTCCCCTCACTAGCCTAGAGGTATTTTTCTCTCAAGATTCCAGGGAAGGGGAGGAACTACAATCAATGCAAGGTGGTTTGTAAATTCTGTTTCCTATTGAAAGAGAAGAAGTTTCTCGGTTAACCTTTAGTTTAGATTTAAAACTAAATGACTCGTTGTTCTTGCAAGCCAGAAACTTCTACATTCTTCTCCCTTCCCTCCCCAAAGGAAGGATGGGACAGGAAAGCCTGACCTTTTTTTCTAGAATATTAATATTAATTTTCAGCTTTTTGGTACCTTACTACAGATGAAGGCTAGCAGAAAATCAGAAAGGTGTAGGGGAAGCCTATTAAATAGGCAGCTAAAAATAAAAAGAGTTACAGCAGTCATTAAATCCATTTTCTCCCTTTCCAAGAGTCCTTCGTAAGAAAGGAAGAGAATGCAACATCAAGTCCTCTTGTAAATTTAAACATATTTATGACAAATCTCCTGCTAATGCACTAATATTGTTTGTTAGTAGAATATTTTTAATGTTTAAAAATAAGGTTAATTTTTATTATGCTTTTCTTGTTTTATTTCTAGATTTTACATTTTATTTACCAATCCATATTTTCACCTGAATGTGTTAAAACAGTAATTAAAAATAAATGGGTAACACTCTCATTTAGCATTTCTTATTATAGAATTTATTGCAGTGACTTTAGTTAATAAAAATTATATGGGTTTTAGGTATACAATTCTGTAATACATCATCTGTATTTTGTATTGTGTGCTCACCCCCCAAGTCAAGTATTCTTACATCAACATTTATCTCTGCTTTACCCACTTCTACCTCCCCCAACCCACTTTCCCTCTTGTAATCATCATGGTCTTGTCTTTCCATGAGTGTTGTTGTTTTTGTTTTGTTTTGTTTTGCTTAATCCCTTAACCTTTTTTACCCAACCCCTCAACCACTTACCCCCTCTCCTCTGACAGCTGTCAGCCCTAGCAGAATATCCTTTATCTTGAAGTGCTTTTAGCTAAGATACACAATCTGTTGCTTATTGTAACTAAACTTAGAATTTATGGCTCTTAGGAAGTGCCATGAACTCTATGAAGTGATGAGTATAAAATAGAGATGCTCTATTTTATGACTAAGTGCTTCTTTAATGCAAGTAATGTCCTGTAGGTATTACATAAACCCACCTGTTTTATATCTGGATAAAAACTCTTCCTAACATGGTAAGAAATGACCTACTGAAATACACTGACAGCTTTAGACTCGACTATGCTTGGCCTATATCTCAGAAGTGCCTGAATCATTTCTTAATATAGTCTTATATACTGTCAAGTCTCTAACTCCTGTGAGGCTGATTTCACCATCTGAACTTTTTATTAAGGAAGCAATTGGGTATACTAAGTTCTTCATCAGCTCTTTCATATGCAGTTTTGGGACAATAAAGTATTTAATTCTTCTCAGTTCTCCAAAATGGCAGACACAGTTTGGAGAGTAAATTCCCTTAGGCATTGGCCCTGGCCGGTTGGCTCAGTGGTAGAACGTAGGCCTGGCATGTAGGAGTCCCAGGTTTGAGTTTTCCGGCCAGGGCACACAGGAGAGGCGCCCATCTGCTTTTCCACCCCTCCCCCTCTCCTTCCTCTCTGTCTCTCTCTTCCCCTCCCACAGCCAAGGCTCCATTGGAGCAAAGTTGGCCCGGGTGCTGAGGATGGCTCTATGGCCTCTGCCTCAGGCACTAGAATGGCTCTGGTTACAATGGAGCAACGCCCCAGATGGGCAGAGCATCGCCCCCTGGTGGGCATGCCGGGTGGATCCTGGTCCGGTCAGGCGCATGCAGACGTCTGTCTGACTGCCTCACCGTTTCCGGCTTCAGAAAAATACACACAAAAAAATCCCTTAGTGTTTGAGGAAACAACGCTGGAAAGGCACGGCATGGCTGAGCAGTTTAGAGGTATCTTTTCAAGGCCTTTGTGGTACATGGTGGTCCAGATAGGCTTAATGTTACTTTCAAATTGACAAAACTCAACATAGGCTTCTTCCTGATTATAAGCTTCAGTCTCCCTTAGAGTATTTACTTCAAAACACTTGTAGTTGTAATACTTTTCTCTGCCTCTTGAGTATAAAGCATTTTAAAAGCTTCTTGCTAGTTTAATAACCCAGAAATGACTTTCTCAAGGGCCTAGCAGCCATCTCTTTGAAATATAATTATCAATGAAGATGGTGCTGCTTCTTCCCAATTTCTGTGGGAAGGTAGTAGGCTAACTTTGAGATCTTTGTTATAGGTTGTAAAACTACATCCTGTCATAAAGATATGAAAAACTGTACTTTTGTTTGGACAATGCAGTTAGCAAACAGAGGTAGCCTAACATCCCACACCTCAGGTTTTAAAAACTCTGCAGCTTTTGTTTCAGCAGAGTTGAATTCTAACTGAGATATGGTCTCACTTTCCTATTGTAATAGCCTTGAATAAATTCTTTATGTTTAATTCTTTCTGATGCAATTTTTGCTTTGACTGTGTCCAAGTTCATTATAGTGATAGCAGATTCATTATATGGTATGAACTTAGCATCATTTAGCAACTACCCATATATAATAAGCATTTAGTAAATACTTGTTGAACTGATTTTTATTTAAAAGCTCTGTCATTTGAATTTTCTTAAATTTTACATGCAGGTCTTAGATCACATGGAGAATTATTGAACCATAACTCAAGCTTAATGTTAAGTGAAACTGCACAAATAGCTTTGTTAGTCATTCATCTCATTTTTATTTAGTAATTTCTTTCAATTACAGATTAGGGCCAAATCTATTTTAAGCATGCCAACAAACAACTAATCTGTAAAATGACCATTTTTTTCCCTGTATTTTATGCTTAATAGTTTTGAGCAAGATTGCTTCAATATAAGATAGTGTTCATTTACAAATGGATAGTAACTGGGAAAAAATAAAGTTTTAATTCTAATAGAATTGCAACTTCAAATGTTACTCACATTTCCAATTGTGGCTTATTAAAAGTGAGGAAAGTTAGTATATTTACCTCAGATTTAACTCATGTATCACCAGTATAAGAAAACCTCAATTTACTTCATGTATTTTTTTACTTGCTTAATGTCACTACCATCTATTTATCACCTTAAATTTGAAATTTGTCTTTTCATATTCAACACTCCTAAAATATCCAAAATTTTTCAATCTATCTACCAAATATATTTTGAGGGTAATCCCCCTGGATGGCCACAAAGAATAGCTAGTTAATTTAAGCAGTGAAAGAGATAGTTCAGCAACATATTACAAAATTACTCATATGGACTAATCAAATTGAGCAGTAATTGTCTATAATTATAACATAAAATAAGAAAGAACAAAAGAAAAAAGACCCCTGAAATTTAAAAAAAAGAAAGAAAAAAGAAAAGCCTGCTAATTTGTAAAGTGAATTGAAAGGAGATTCCCAAGAGCTGACTTTTCTCTGACACCAAAAGACTTAGAATCACAGTCTTCTGGAGAAAAGTGATTGTAAGCAGAAGTATGACTATTGTCCCTTCCTCAAACGTAACCTGAGTTTCTGAGCACTTGCTCAGGCTTTTGTCTAGGGAATACGAAGGAAATTCAGGATATGGTTCAAGAATGAAAGATGTATGTCAACTACTTTTGTTAGACCACATCCTTAGATCTCATACTGCTACTCAGTATTCTTGTATGTAAAATGCAGAAGCATATTTTTTACTGACCTATCCACCATCCCCCCCCCCACACACACACACACAAACCTGCTCAGAGAAGTCATAAAAATAACTACTGGAAAATATATTGACAAAAATGACTCATGAGATGTATCTGTATCAAAAACCAAATATTCTCATAACTAGATATAACTAACATACAGGCCCTGGCTGGTTGGCTCAGTGGTAAGGCATTGGCCTGGCATGTAGATGTCTGGGGATTGATTCCTGGTCAAGGCACACAGGAGAAGTGAACATCTGCTTCTCTACACCACCCTCGTCCCCCTTATCTCTCTTTCTCTTTCTCTCTCTCCCCCTCTCCCACAGCCATCGCTTGATTGGTTCGAGTGAGTTGGTTTGGGGTGCTGAGGATGGCTCCGTGGCCTCTGCCTCAGATGCTAAAAAAAATGGTTCAGTTGCTGAGCAACACAGCAATGGCCCCAGAGGGGCAGAGCATCCCGCCTAGTGGACTTGTCGGGTGAATCCCAGTTGGGGCGCTTGCGGGTGTTTGTTTCCCTGCCTCCCCTCCTCTCATTAAAAAAAAAAAAATTAAAAATAGATAAATAAAACCAATGTACAAAAGTTTTCATATATAATATAGAAGTAATAATTTCTAAATTATTCACCTAAATAGAGAAATAAAATATTCAACCCTCAGAAGCACCCTTCTGTGTCCTTTGTTTTCCTTTCCAGTCACCATCTACCAAGGTTAACAATTATCGCTACTTCCAGCACCATAGAATAGTTTTACCTATTTTGGCCTTTTTATAAATGGAATCCATATAAATGGATTCCACTTTAGAAAGTCATTCCTTAATAGCCACAGACAGAGTAAGTTAGCCCCTTGTTTTGTTATCAATACATTATTATGATTTATAAACCATGTAAACATTTATAATTTATCTTTAATTTTAGTGAATAAAAATAAATTATATCTATAAATTCTAGACTGTAAGTACCATGCCTGTTTTGTTTATTCCTGTATACATAATACATTTAGAGGTAAGGCATTGGGGAGGTAATCAGGTCATAAGCGTGGAGCCCTCATGCCGTTGACCCTTAACAACACAGTTTGAACTGCTTGGGTCCACTTATACATGGATTTTTTTCAATGAATCAAGTCCAGGGAATATGCATGGTTTTCATAGTCAAGGATTCAACAACCTGCAGATCATAGAAACAGAGAACAGATTGACAGCGCTCAGAGGGGAGGGGTGTTGAGGGGCTAGGTAAAAAAGATAAAGAGATTAAGCAAAGAATAAAATACCTCATAGACACAGACAACAATATATTGATTATCAGACGGAAAGGGAAGTAAGGAGAGATCTAATAGGGTATAAGGGGGCTGAATGGTGATGGAAGGAGACTTGACTCATGGTGGTGAACACACAATACAATATATAGATGACGTATTATAGAATTGTGTGCCTAAAACCCATATAATTTTATCAACTAATGTCACTCTAATAAATTAAAATAAACAAACAAACAAAAACCTGTGTTTTTCTCATTTGAAACAGCAATTTCCCAACTGCAGATTCCCACCGGGGATTTAAAACACTGTTTTAAATCCATGGTTACTTGACTCTACGGACCTAAAGGCCAACTGCAGTTAAGCTTTTGGGGAGTCAAAAATTATACTGGGCCTTGGCCAGGTAGCTCATTTGGTTAAAGCATCGTCCTGACATGCTAAGGTTGCAAGATGGACCCCCCCAGTCAAGACAGAGCAGAGACAAGAATCAACCAATAAAGGCATAAATAAGTGGAACAACAAACCAAAGTCTGTCTATCTGTCTCTCTCTCTCTCACACACACACACAAACATTAACGTTAATAAAAAAAATCTTTAAAAAATACATGTGATTTTTCAACTGTACAGAGGAATAGACACCCCTAATCTTGCTCTCCACCATGTGAGGATCCAAGCAGTGGGAAGCTTACAACCTAGGAAACAGCTTTTTGAGAACCAGACTGTACTGGCCTTCAGATTTGTGAGACATTTCTTTCTGGTGTTTATAAAGCACTCAGTCTGTGGTACTATGGCAACCCAAACTGTGATAATACCCATGGATCTGTTATAATTTCACACTAATTACTGTTTATATTTTCCCTCTTATATTAGACCTACATTCCTGATTATTCCTTCTAACACTTCAGGACCTCACTGCGATCCTATCAATGCAGACTTCCCCATTTTCAGTTAAATCAATGAGTATTATTTTAATTCTAGATGTCAATATAAGTGCTATATATTTTTTTTAAACTCAGGAACATGACAAGAAACATTAAACACAGTCTAGTGAATCACATAGACAAGCTGACAGATGGTTATAATGTAAACGCAATAGTGTGAATATGAATTAAGTGTCCTATGAACAACTAAGTCATTGGGGCAGGTGTGTAGGGAGTTGGGAAGCTTTAAGTAGAAATAACAATTTGGGGTACAAGTTTTTTAAAAGATTTTATTTCCTGCTTTTCTGATATAGATGCTTATAAAATAGCAAAATATATACCTTGTCCAAATTTCTACCCCCTCAATTTCCTTTCCATGATATGAAGTATGACATTTTCCTATAATTTTATTTTCCATCATTCTTTTGAACAACTATTTACTGAAGCTATATTCTAGGCTCCAAAGAAGTAAAGAGACATGTAGAGTGAGAATGAAGGAAACTGCCATTGTAAAATTGACATGCTAGTTAAGGAAAGATAAAATCACTGTTGTTAGGGGTTTTTATCTTACATTCCTGCTTTTATAATTATTTACTCAATATTTAATTTTATAATTCTATATATTATACAATCTGGAATTATACCTTACTTCTCACATGAACCTCCTCCATGATAATCTAATCAAAATATGACATCTTTTATTTTTCCTAAATCTGTCTTTGACTTAGTAAAAGGAGAAAGAGAACTTAGAAGCCCCCCCAAAAAATGTGTTTAGGACCATGAAATCATTATTTCAGACCCACAAAGAAACTGTCTACATAACTGCCTCTGATAAAATAAATGATGATAATGCCATTGTCTTAAGACTTTGCCAACTTGGTATATTTTTTTCAAACTATTGTCAATTTTACACTGTAAAACTCTAGAAGGCAGAAATATATCTCTAATATGCTCCAGCCCATGCATTGTACAGATGGGTATTTTCTTGTCAACTGAGAGATGGATATGAGAGTTGTCATTTTTGAAACTTTATAAATGGAAAAGTATACTCTTACACTCTGTAATAACTCAGGAACAACTGTTCTTTAACTGTAACAAAAATCAACCTGCAGGCTAAGTCTAAGCATAAAAATTTCATTCTAAATGATATCTATAAAAAAGTGTGATTGACTGAAAACAGTGACCTGTAATGAAAAATGCCTCCCAAACCTCACTTACATTTCTTACCACAAAGAATGAAACACATACCATATGTTAAGGTCACATTTCTAAGTAATATGATAGAGTTTGCAATATAATATTATTGACATTGATTTATTAATATTGATTTCTGAGCTGTACAACATAGTCTAAGCTGTTTTCTTTTACTTCTTTAAGCAGATCAAAGTAAAAATGTTGATTTACCAATTGTGAACTGTCTTGATTTTTGATAAAATATCAACAGAATGACTTTTCAATGTCATGTTACATCAACAGTAATTAATGTGCTTTAGAAGTGTATAATCCAATTAAACTGAGTCATTTTATATTTAAGCATGGATATATTTAGAGGAAATAAAGATTGAAATGGAAAATCGTGTGGTTATTTGTTATTTTTAACATAAAATATTTAGATGTAGCATAAATATAAGGGTATAATTATTGTACATCATCATCTTAACTGTACTCTAATATTAAGCTAACCTGATTTTTGGCTCTTTTATTATAATGGATTTTTATTTTTATTTTTTTAAAGTAGATTTTTATTACTTTATATCTATCTGTTGTTTTATAACATTTCAAGGGAAAATAATATAAATAATGATGTGTCTTCAAAGATCCTGTCAAGGTTTATTGTATCTATCAATTAATATCATTACATATGATGAGGTGAACTATTCTTAAAAGTTACTGTTAACAATAACAATTTTTTTGGAATTTTTTGGAACCTCTTTTTTAAATTTATTTTGTAATTTATTGTATTAACATGGTTTCTAGTGCCCTACTCAATATTGCACCATCTACACAGCACATCATCCCTCCACCCCATGCAAATCCTCTTTCCATTTCCATTTCCTCTTCTCCCCCTACCTGACTTCTACCCACACTTATAATCTGACTATAAATACAAAAAATTATAAAATATTACATCACACTAATAATTTAATAACTAAAATTATAGTTTCACAGGAATTAGATCCATCCTAAATGTAAACATGTTGCTGTTAGTTTCTATTGTCCTTTTAATGTATTTTGGTTAACTTCTCTCCCTAAAACAACTGACTATTTATTGAACAGTTGTTGCGGACCAGCACGGCAAATAATTTTGCAGGTCTCAGGTGGGAACGGTGGTGGATTAGAACATAACACAGAAAGAACAAGCATGGGATCGGAAGGGTCAACTGCCAAGCTGATGGCTTGCAGAAGTGAGTCTCCACTCCTAAAATACTTTATTTATAGGGCAGAGGGCAAAGTCATTAGCAAATCAAAGAGAGCTCAGATACAAAGTTTCTGAGGCAAACTAAGAATTCTCCCAAGTGCAGAACCCCCCCCCCCACACACACACACACTATATATAACATCTTAACTTCACAAAACAAAAGCTAAAAAGAAAACTGCCTCCAGTCTCTTCGAGGGACATGAAGGATGGGACTAGTAGAAACCAGAAGCATCACAACTGGAATGGAGGTGTGGGGAAAAGCATAGCCCTTAGCAACTTAAACAGACAGAGATTTGTGGGGAAGAGCTTATCCTTTCGGCTTAAATCTTAAACTGCCAGGATCTTTGTCAATTCACAGTCTCCCACAGTCTATTTCTTCCATCCAAGTTTTCATTTGTTTTCTTCATCAGTACCTATTTCTTTTATTAATTTGTATCCTGTTTGCCAAGTGCCCTATTCTACCCAATCTGCCTTTATACTTTGAACTTCAGGCTTCATCAATATCTAATTACTCTTCCTTAAATTAAAAATATATTTTTTATGTCTCGTTTTGTTGAGGGCTTATATGTAATTGGTGAAAAATCACTAATTTCATTCCCCTTTTTTACATGTTAATGCAGGTCAGTGCTGCAATCCATTAGATTATAAACTATTTAAGAGGAATAACTTAATATTTATATTTTTATGTTACTAGTGCCTAGTATAAGGCATCCTGCATAGCCATATATTTATAAATATGTAATATTATTAAAGTAATATTTAATATCTTCCTGAATATTTTACCTAAATTTTCAAAGGTTTATCTGTGGCTAAAATCTCGTTCTTTGTTAAACAACAATAAGATTGACAGCTTGGGCCTGATGTGTGGTGGCACAGTGGATAAAGCATTGACCTGGAAACACTGAGGTCGCCAGTTCAAGGCCCTGGGCCTGCCTGGTCAAGGCATATGGGAGTTGACATGACACTTCCTGCTCTTCCCCCTTCTTTCTCTCTCTTTCTATCCCTCTCTCCTCTCTAAAACAAACAAACAAATAAATAAATAAATCCCTCCTACCAAAAAAAAAAAAAAAAGAATGCCAGTTTGCACAGCTTTGTTCAGTCAAATTCAAAGTCTTTTTTCCATGTTTATCTCTGCACCAACCAATATATGTAGTTTTCATACCATTGGTATTTTCATCAGCAAATATGAATATGGATTGGTCTCTCTAAATAAGCATAATTAATATGTCACTACATAAATAAAATTTGTTACTTAGTTTTATATAAAGGTGATTTCAAGGAGCTCACATAAATATGTCTGCAAACAAGTCAAGATATCTGCTGTAAATATTCCTTGCAATAAATTCCTCTAGATTATGTGCAATGATTTAAAAGTATCTAGTGCTCTGCAGTTGACTGATTGACTCTTTGAAAATCTATCACCAAGAAATTAATTGGATGCTGCACACTTACTCATAGTTGTTCTACTTATGTCATTAAGTCAAGCAAAATTACTGGACCACAAAATGAACATTCTAGTTATTTGAGCAGACTCATCTGAATGGAAATGATTATGCATTGATCAAATCAGGTTCTCTGGGACTCGGTTGTTTTGGGAACTCAAAGGCTTGAACTCACATTTTTTGTTGATTCATTAATTTTGTCTGTATAGTTTTCTACTAATACAGAATTCACTGTTGAAAATCACTTTAATACATAGTATTTGTCCATTTTTGTATTTTTCATTAGACTTTACCTTGAAAACTTGAAGACCTGAATATATTACTATTAAAATATTCGGGCTTAAGAGACTGCAGAAATGAAAACAACATTTTTTTGTTTTTTTTTCAACAAAAAACAGTTTGACTATTTTCAGTATGAATCAGCATTTTAAAAGTTTTCTTTATTAAGCATTTCAATGAATAACAAAACAAATTACACAAATGTGTTTTATTTGCAATGTCTTTCTTTTATATTTATTGTTAGCAGTTATAAATTAAATGTGTTTTGAAAAACTGAATGTATCAAACAGAATTATACCACTTGGAATTGGATATTTTTTTTAGGTAGCTATTTTGGAAAAATAAAAGATGGACATTAAATACCTTTAAAATGTCATTACATAAGATATATTAATTTTATTGCTGCCTTTTGCTTTTCAGAGTAACATTACTGTTACATATGTAACTTTTTGAAATGCATTTATTCTTACTATGACCATTAAAATATTCTACACAATAGTTAAAAAAATCATAAATCATTTTCACCATATGCATTGCTAATATTAAAGCTGAACTAGAACCACATAACTTAGAAAATAATTTTGGTAATTCTAAGACACACCAAAAAAGAATAGAAAAAATTTAAATAAGCATATTTTGGCACATGTATTGAAAACTCCTAGACATGTCTCTTTTTTATCAGCTGTTCTATTTTATTTATTTTAAATTAATTCTATCCTATTTAATTCAAGAAAAAAAATTAAGAAAAATATTTAAACAAAATGCATATAATGTGAAAAAGTTCTATGAAGAAAAATATTGCCAAGACAAGTAAAAATATACAGTTTTATATAGAATGTGATTTACTGGGGTTAAGAGTTGCACTTTATACATAGCACTGAGCATTTTAGGTGTCAAAGAAAGAAAGAAAATTCCAATAGTACAGGGCTCATATTACCTATAACATGTAAAGAAGCAGTTGTTCAGTAGAAGTAGTTCCTTGTTTGATTTTATTTTGTATTGTTTCCAATATTCAGGTATGATGAAGATAATCTGAATATTTTATAAAACATATATCTCTAATAAAATCTTGAGGATCAATCAACTGCGTACAAATTGGTAGCCTCAAGATAGCCACAGAGATGTAAAGTACAACATGGAGAATATAGTCAATAATATTGTAAAAACTATGGATGGTGCAAGGTACTGAAAATATCAGATGTGTGTGTGGGGGGCACTTTGTAAAGTGTATGATTTTCTAACCACTATGCTGTGTACCTGAAACCAAAACAAAACATTGAAAGTAAAAAGTAAACGGAGCCAAATATATGGTGACATAATATGATGTGATTTTGGTGGTGGATTTACAATGCAATATACAGATGATATATTATAGAATTGTACACTTGAAATCTATATAATCTTATTAAACAATGTCACCCATATAAATTTAATTTTAAAAAAAATTTAAAGGAAAATAAACTATACTTAAAAATAAAAAATATGTATATACAATGTAAGAAAATGTTTTGTGTTTTTGGTCATTTTTTAAATAGAGTATGCCAATGTTTCTTAATAAATATTTCAAAAAGTTATTAAATATATAAATAAATTCATAACTTTCTTGTAAAAATGAAAGCACAGAAAGTTAAAGAACAACTTAGTAACATTTATTTTATGAAAGGTTATGGCAGTGGGGTTCAGATGTGTATTAAGATCTATCCATAAAATTTGGAATATCTAACCATTTTGAGCATAATATTTGTAGCAGAGTGTGGGAAAAGGAGAGAGTATCTGAATGTATCTTAAAGACAATAATTTCTAGTTATTTTGTCTTGGGAAATCTACATTTGAAATATTCACTTTTTATTTTAAAAATGAGACATTCAAGGAAAAGGCCAATTATGCCAAAAAAAAAATGTCAGAGAGAGATAATACATATGGCGACATAAGGGAATGAAATAATTGGTAAAAAATTTGAAACCTTACAAGTATTTTCAAACCATGTTTTCGATGTCCTAAAAATCCCTACAAAGGTAATACCTTTTAGAGTAAAAAAGTTTATTACTCTAGAAAGAAGAAAACTTAAAATTTTTGATTAGAAAAATATTGATGCAATATATTTTTTAAATTTGTAAAATAATTAGCATCGGTTGGAACTGAGGAAAGCAATTTCAGTGAATTCAACATATTCATACATAATGCTTAAACAAAAGACCAAAAGTTAAAAAAAAGTAAAGCAAAGATTTTATACATACCTTTGGACAATTTACACTGAGCTGCTTTGGTTTCTGTTATTGCTTTCTCTTTCTTTGCCATCCTCAGGTGCCAACATCCATAGCTCTGTAGACCATCGGGTCATATGTTAACTTCAGAACTTCATGTTTATTTCTGTTTGAGGCACATTTCTATTGTTTTCTTTTTTTTTTTTTCTTTTTTTTTTTTTTTGCATTTTTTCTGAAGCTGGAAACAGGGAGAGACAGTCAGACAGACTCTCGCATGCGCCTGACCGGGATCCACCCGGCACGCCCACCATGGGGCGATGCTCTGCCCATCCTGGGTGTCGCCATGTTGCGACCAGAGCCACTCTAGCGCCTAGGGCAGAGGTCACAGAGCCATCCCCAGTGCCCGGGCCATCTTTGCTCCAATGGAGCCTTGGCTGCTGGAGGGGAAGAGAGAGACAGAGAGGAAGGCGCGGCGGAGGGGTGGAGAAGCAAATGGGCGCTTCTCGTATGTGCCCTGGCCGGGAATCGAACCCGGGTCCTCCGCACGCTAGGCCGACGCTCTACCACTGAGCCAACCGGCCAGGGCTATTGTTTTCAAAGAAGCTATATAAACCAGACAATAAAACCACTCATCTATGTTTTCATTGATGTTTAAAATACAAATACTCAACTTTCATTATAATTTTTATGTAAAAATATATTTTATATGGATTTTCAATTGTTCCAACACACCTACGTTGAAAAGCTCATCCTTTCTTTATGCCTTTGTCCACTTCTAAAATCCCTATTCTGTTACATTGTTCTATTCCATTTCTCTACTTGAGAATTTGTTGATACTCACAAATAACTTGCTAGGAATATGATTGGGGTTGCATTCAATCTATATATGAAGTTGGTAAGCCCTGACATCTTAATATCAAAGTTTTCTATCTATGGACTTAGAATATCTTTTTATTTATATCTTTTTTGATTTCTTTCATCAGAATTTTGTAGTTTTCCTCATATAGCTCTTGTACGTATTTTGTTAAGTTTAAATATAAGTGTCATTTTTTCAATAATTTTTAGTATTACTTCTAAGCTACAAGCCTGTAGAGCATGTTACTGTACAAAACACTATGAAATTAAATCACCTCTCCCAAAATGTGATGCAATCAAGAGACATGGTAAACATAAGATATATGATGCTGGTACCTGTGTAACAAGGTGTTCTCTTTTACAGCATACTTTTTTTTTTTTTGTATTTTTTCTGAAGCTGGAAACGGGGAGAGACAGTCAGACAGACTCCCGCATGCACCCGACCAGGATCCACCCGGCATGCCCAGCAGGGGCGACGCTCTGCCCACCGGGGGGTGATGCTCCACCCCTCCGGGGCGTCGCTCTGCCGCGACCAGAGCCACTCCAGCGCCTGGGGCAGAGGCCAAGGAGCCATCTCCAGCACCCGGGCCATCTTTGCTCCAATGGAGCCTTGGCTGCGGGAGGGGAAGAGAGAGACAGAGAGGAAGGAGGGGGTGGGGGGAGGAGAAGCAAATGGGCGCTTCTCCTATGTGCCCTGGCCAGGAATCGAACCCAGGTCCCCCGCACGCCAGGCCGACACTCTACCACTGAGCCAACCGGCCAGGGCCTACAGCATACATATTTTTAATAAATAGAGTATGCTTTAAATTAACAATAAAAAGTTAAGTATAGTAAGTACTTAAACCAGTAAAATAATGACTATCATCATCAGGTGTTATATACTGTACATAATTGTATAGAATGTACTTTTATACAACTGGTAGCACTGTAAAGAACCAGTGCATCTGAGTGCATCTGGCTGACGTGCAGCTGAGAGCAGAGGATGGGCCGTGCTCAGCCTTGAGTGACCTGGCAGGGCAGGTCACTAAAACAACTTGAAAGCTGTTTGTGGCATTGACGCCAAAAAGAGGACCAGAGGTGACACAATGGTTAGAGAGTCAGACTGGGATAACAAAGGACCCAGGTTTGAAGCCCCAAGAGATTGCCAGCCTGAAAACAGGCTTGAGGCAGTGTGTCTCCACGAGAGCACAATGTCCCACCAGGTCCAACTTGATCTATGTCTCTGTGTTTTTCTTCATCCTCCTTCACCCCCACTCAGCTCTTCTCTTCTCTGTGCTGGTCATGCTGATCGCAGCATGGTACAATAGGTTTGTTTACACCAGCATTAGCACAATGCTCTATGTACTATATTACACACACACACACATTTGTGTGTGTGTGTAATATAGTATGCTACAATGCTACAATGGCTCTGATATCACTAAGCAACAGGATCTTTTCAGTTTCGTGATAATCTTATGGGATCTCACCATCAATATATGTGGTATTTTGTTGACGTAAATGTTACATAATATATGACTATGCTTGGCTAGAAGTAAGGTTGTAGCTGTATGTGTAAATGGCTGAAATTTTTTATATTGTCTTTTTTATTGTCTTTTGATTTTCTAGAGACTCTGTCTTAAATAAAATCCATCTAAGTCTTACTGTCTTTAAGCTGTAATAAACAGTTATACAGGAGCCTGATATGGTGGTAAAGTGTTCTAAAATTGTATGTTTATGTCTCAGTATGTTAGTGAGTCTTTGCCTCTGAGGCAAAGACCTTCACAAGGGCTTCTCAGCTCTTTTCCACCTTAGGGGAGACAAAAATATTAGAGGTATTGAAATTGGTTATTTCCCTTTCCTCGTAATATTAGGTTTTGGAATATTACCAGTTTTTTAGGCTGTGGTATGACAGTTTCTTTTGAGAATAGTCCTCAATTAGGAGAGCATATGCCCTGGGCATATTTCAGAATGGTTACTTTTCTCCTCCCCCCACTGAAGTACAGAGGAATTTATTTTTTCTTGATCTTCACTGTGAGACACTGATGGAACTTCTCATGACAAAAAACCATGGAAGTGTGGTAACACCCCTAATACTAACTTTCTAGTATTTTTATCTCACAAGTTAGCCCACACTAAGCTCCTACAATTTGTCCATGATAGCACTGAATGCAGCAAGTGACTTTCTGTCCATAAGCTTCTGTCACAGACAAAAGGTAGCTCCTAACTGATACAACTATCTAAACAATTACTTCTTTTGAATTGTCTTGTTTGTTTTTTCCCCAAAGTTTCTCTTTTAAAAGCAATACAAAACTCTTTTATTAACTATAATTATGTGGTGTCTTTTATCTAATCAAAGGAATTTTCTTCTAATTTTTTTTCTTTTTCAAGAACTTAACTATGGAACCTATCAAATTCCATTTATCAAATTCCATGTTGAGATGTTAACTGAAATTATATTGAATTTATAGATTGTTATAATATTAAAAAATATATTGACTCCCTCTTCAGTAATACTATATATATGTACGTATGTGAGTGTGTGTGTCTGTGCTGTGTAGTCTCTTATTTCTTCAGTAATATATGTTTTTTCAATTAAGTTTCTGTCTTTTTTTTGTTTTTACTGTATTAAAGCATTTTCAAAATTTTTTGTTATTTTGAATGAAACCTTTTTCATTATATTTAATAGCTTATTGCTGGTGTGCAGAAAAAAATATGTATTGATTTTTATTTGTTGACATTGTTTCTGGCTCCCATGTGTAACTCTCATATTACAACTAATCACTTTCCCGTTGATTGCTTTGAATCCTCTGGTTAGAAAATCTGAACTTCTGCAAATAATGAAATGCTCCTGCTCCCCCCCACACAAATATCTCTATGAAATCTGCACAGTCAACCACGGAGGAAGCCGGTAATAGTAAATCTGTTCTTCCAGAGGAAAACTATCTTGTACTTTGAAACGCCACCATTTGAAGTATTTGGACCAAACTTGTAGGCACATAGATCATCATCTTAATTTACAGGTATTTTACCCATTCTGTTTTATTTCCATGACGATCTTGCCCCATCATGTTTATTACCACATTTTAAATCATTTCTGTTTATCCATTTGTAACAAAAGGCTATGGCCCTGTGTATTCCATCTCCCAGGACTCCTGCTCAACTACACCTTTCCTAGGTCTATTCTAAATCTTCTGCTTTGTGATCATCAAATGTCCCTATCTCCTTGCTTTATTATTAGAACATTATGCCCCTCACTGTTTCGATGAAACGTGACTAATCCCTGACAAATTCTCATATTTTCCCTGACTTATTCTCCAACTCCTACCTAATACATGAGTTTTATCAAAGACATTAAGTATCCCCTAATGT
The DNA here is from genome assembly GCF_036850765.1 of Saccopteryx bilineata. NCBI lineage: Eukaryota > Metazoa > Chordata > Mammalia > Chiroptera > Emballonuridae > Saccopteryx > Saccopteryx bilineata. Next base: position 86,660,572 of record NC_089495.1, on the reverse strand, counting down.
AAACGTTTTCTTTCTTATTTCCTCTTGTGTACCCTTCGCTGTACTTTACCGGTTAGCCATCAACAGTAATCGCTGTGATTGCGTCTGTATGTCAGAGCACTCTCTCCCCTTAAGACAGATGATAAGATAGCAAGGATCATGCCTGTTTACTTCATTACTTTATACACATAACCTAAAATGAAAAATACATTTCATTTATCTTATTTTATCTTACTTAATGATTTACTTCTTCATATTTGTTACATTAAACTTACATCTTCCTTGGACATATTTTTCATAGATTAACAATTATTGTAATTTTGAATAACTGATATTGGTTTGTCATAATGTTTTTAAATTCATATTCTAAATATTGGTCTCTTTAGGCATAGACTAGTTGAATTTGCTTTTTAGAAGCAACCATTACTCTGACATTTGACAGATAGCTCCTTCCGATACAGGCTTTCTCCTTATATTAGTGTATGATAATATAGAATAAGGCTATATTTTTATATTCTAAATAAATATGAAACCACTTATTCTCCATAGTGAAATAATAGTCCAGAATTCAATGTATCTTTATTTCTAAAATTTTGTATAAAACTTTGTCCTAAAAAATGATTTAAAAGCATTTTAAATGTGAAAAATATAACTTATAAACATGGAAATTACAAACTAAATATAAAAAGCCAGAATAAACATTGTAGAAATATAATGTCAGGTTGAAAGTTATCAAAAAAATTTAGAAACAAAATAGTCTAGAAGCAGCCACCACAATCATCCATATAATTTCAGGAGAGGTATGATTAATCTAGCTATTCTGATGAATAAATTCCTTGCAATAGCAATGCTTCTGTACTGAGAAGCTAAAGAACTGCCCTTATACTTTTAATTTTATTTTTGTTCAAAAATTTATGGTCTCAACCTCATTGCAAATTTTTTTTAATTAACTGCTTCTTAATATACTAATTTCTACCATTCACATTTCTCACCTGGACACCTGAAATACTCTTCTAATATCGTTCTGTTTCCCCTTTACTATTTTTTAATTTTAATTTTATTTATTGATTTCAGCTAGAGAGTGAGGGAGAGACAGAGAGAGAGAGACAGGAACATCTGTTTCTCTATGTGCCCTGACCAGGGATTGAACTGGCAACCTCTGTACTTCAAGATGATACTCTAACCAACAGAGATAACCAGTTAGGGCAAAGTCAATACTCTTTAACATCATGCAAAATGATCTAAATAAATAAAATGATCTAGTTCCTGCACAAAACTTGCCAGTGGCTACGCACACCACTTAAAATAATATTTCAAGTGCTTATCATTGTTTACAGTACTTTGTATATTGAATAATTTTCCAGTTTCATTTTCTATCACTCTACTCTTTGCTGTTCTTGTAAATCATATTTTAAAAAGCAACTACCCTATCCTCTGTATCATTAATGCATTTTTTTGCCTGCCATTACATCAAATATATTTCTTACTAAATTAAATGTTTCATATAGACTTGACTCTATCTGCAAAATCAATGCTCTATCCTCAGCTTTTGGACTGGCATCTTAATATAAAGATGTCAATAATTATAGGTTTAAAAAAATAATGAGTGGATAAACTGTCACTGCTTATCTCAATAGTGAAATATCCTATAGACTGAACTTAATAGAGTCTTTCTTAAATTTTAATTTGATAAAGCTGATTAATGTGTGCAGGGAATCACCTATCTGATTTTGGACCCTCTATAACTTGGATTGGAGAACTTTAGTTAAAAAGCCCTGAGTGTGAATGGTAAAGTGAATGTAAATCCCTGCTACAGACACAGGGATATAGGTTTCTTGAATACAAACACCAAGAAACTGTGTGAGTCACCTTTGTGCAAACACAAAGGAATACATGTGAACTGGCTTCAGGAAATCAGTTTAGAGGTTTATAGATTGCCTCTCCCTTTGTGTTTGTTAATCCTTTAATTACCTGATCTCCCTCCCCTGTAATCCTGTTACTTTTTTCTGCTTCAGATCAATAAAAACTCTGGAGCAGGGAACTCAGGAGGTTAGTCTCTCTTGACTGCCTCTTCTTCTTTTGACAACAGTTTGTGTCTTGAGCAGTTTTATCCATACGACACTGGTGGTTCACAGTGGGCTGGAGGACTACAAATGTGGTTGATATTTAAGAGTGAAATTCCAATGTGAAAGCAAACATGAAGAAATAATAAATGAATGATTCAGGAATAAGTGGAGAAAATAGAAAGAAGATGAAGGTCAATATAAAAAATAGCCTTATTATGATGCATGATAATTTAAAGACACAAGGATATAATATAAGAAAATTTTTGTTGTCATATTTTTGTCTTTTTATTTTTTTGTCTGTGTGTATGTGTGACAGAGACAGAGAGAGACACAGAGAGAGGAACAGATAAGGACAGACAGGGAAAGAGATGAGAAGCATCAATTTTTCATTGTGGCACCTTCATTGTTCATTGATTGTTTTCTCATATGTGCCTTGACAAGGGAGCTATAGCAGACCTAGTGACTCGGTGGCCAAGGCAGAGACCTTGGGCTCAAGTTAGCGAGCCTTGCTCAATCCAGATGAGCCCACGCTCAAACTGTTGACCTCAGGGTTTCAAATGTAGGTGTTCCAAGTCCCAGTCCAATGCTCTATCCATTGCACCACTGCCTGGTCAGGCTGTCTTTCTATTTTTAACCAAGGCTATTTTGAATTGACCTTACAGAATTCATTATAATAATATCCATTGCCTCTTAAATTTCATATATCTTCATTCAAATCATGTAGATTAATCTGCGATTCTCAGTTGTTGGCCACCTTTATAAAGCACTAAAGTGAAATAGCAAAAATTTTATACTTATAATTTACAAAATGCCAAATTATTTATGAAGAAATTATGAGAGATGATCTGAAATTACCAAGAAAATAATGAACTTTATGCATAGTATATTAAGCTTGGCTGTGCCCATTTTCAGATTATTCTCTTTACTTAATGACTTATTTAGGTAGCCAAGCTAAATAAATACTTTGTGCAAAGGAGTCTGATTAAAAGCCTTAAATCATTTCTGCTCCAACACACTTGATAACTAGTTTTGCAATTTGGTGTCTGTCTTGGTTATGTTCCCAGCAGGTTATT